>NW_010123640.1:10969-35575 GCF_000699245.1 Pterocles gutturalis
TAAAAACAGTAAGACTATTGTTTTAGAAGTTTGTTTTTCCTTGGGTTTTGGTTTAGTTCCTTATAGCACTCATAGGACTGTTCTGTCACTTAAGGAAGACTACATTATGATTCAGGCTCTGACTATAACAGTACTGATATGACAAAGTTGTATCCTAACCGCTCCACAGGCAATGCCCTGGGCCTCTCTTGAGCACTGACTGGCTATTGTGCTGATCAGTGCCAAACTGTGATGATGGTTAGCCAAAATTAATTAAAAAAACCACAGACACAGAACAGAACTGGAGCCTGTCCTGATCAAGAAGAGAACAAATCCTTGTTAAGGAAAAACTGAACAGATATAATTGACTATCTCAATATTGTTGTGCTTGATGTGTAAAGAAATTAAGGAATCCAA
Source organism: Pterocles gutturalis (assembly GCF_000699245.1). Taxonomy (NCBI): domain Eukaryota; kingdom Metazoa; phylum Chordata; class Aves; order Pterocliformes; family Pteroclidae; genus Pterocles; species Pterocles gutturalis. The sequence goes on from NW_010123640.1 coordinate 11,366, forward strand.
TTTAACTTTTAGTAAGATAAATCAAGTCAACAGACTTCAAAATGAGCATCTCAGAGGAAGTTCCATGCAAGAGGCAGCAATGTCCCACAGAAATGGCATGGAAGAACCTGGATTCAGTTCCTCGGTTTTGCACAGCTGGCAATTACTCTAAACCAATACAACTTTTAGAAAGGAGATACTGTGTCCCATTGTAGTGGTTTAACCCCAGACAGCATAAGCACCACACAACTGCTCACTCACTCCCCCTCAGTGGGTCAGGGGAATTGGAAGAGTATAAGTGAGAAAACTCATGGGTTGAGACAGTTTAGTAAGTGTGCACACAAGCAAAGCAAAACAAGGAATTCATTCACCACTTCCCCTCGGCAGGCAGGTGTTCAGCCATCTCCAGGGAAGCAGGGAAGACAAAATGCCATAACTCCAAACTTCCCTCCCTTCCTTCTTCTCCCAGTTTTATATCCTGAGCATGACATCACATGGTATGGAACATCCCTTTGGTCAGCTGGGGTCAGCTGTCCCAGCTGTGTCCCCTCACAGCTGCTTGTGCACCCCGAGCCTGCTCGCTGGTGGGATGTGGTGAGAAGCAGGAAAGGCCTTGAATCTGTGTGAGCCCTGCTCAGCGGTAACTAAAACATCCCGATGTTATCAACACTGTTTTCAGCACAAATCCAAAACATAGCCCCATACTAGCTACTGTGAAGAAAATTAACTCTATCTCAGCCAAAACCAGGACACACATTGTCACTTATATCAAACATGAAAAATGTTTTCAAATTTAAAAATCAGGCTTTAATCAGAGAATTGACACTTCGGCAATTTTGGTTTTGCAAAAACAATCAAAAGGCTTTGTATTCCATGGAAAAAGAAACAACGGCAAAATTTCAAAGCTGCTGCAGAACTGAAATATTCTCTGAATTTCTCTGCTGATAAAGGAGAGAAGGTTATTTTGACTCAAACAAGATCATGATGAGGTATTTTGGAAGAGAAAACACATTAATGGCACTAACATAAATTTGTTCATTTCTTAGGTTTTGAAGCTTTGTGTTTGAAGAAAAACCTTTTTTTGCATCCTGGTGTTACATTTTCTTGGGGCACTTTTTTACAACCTTATGTGACATGGCAGGTCAAGAAGAGAAAAGAAAAGCTACCTGAATGAAATTAGTACAGCCAATTATGTCTCCTTTTGGAGTATAAACAACTAAATTGCTGGAAAACATATTGTATTCTGCTAATGCTTTATTAGCAGGCTCAGGTCCTCTGTTAATTACCAGAATCACTCAAAATGTGTGTTTATTTCTCCCACAAGTCTGAGAAAAAAAAGTGAGGAAATAATAATATCTCCTGGAGCTGTCAATGGGACTTCTACCCAGCAGTGGAAGAATAACGCCCTGCAAGGCTTCATCTTTCCTACAAACACATGACTCCTGCTCTTTTTGTCAGAACTCACGTTTACTCTGTCAGACTTCTTTTAACGTTTCGGTGATAAATTAAAGGCCCTAATTACTGCTTTCCATTCTGTTCCTAAGATCAGGACTTTATGTACACCACTTAAAAGACAATACCAAACTCTGTTGAGAATTCATATGTTATTTGTTGCACCCTTCTACTGTGGCAGTAATTGTACCTGCTGTTTCTTTGTGGCTATGACCTTTCAGTTATCCAAAAATAGCCTAGATAAGGCTGTGCCTCTGGCACAAACAGTACTTTGGCTAACCCCTTCAAAAAGAGCAGTGCCTAGGTAAGACACAGCCATGACAACCTGAAAGAAGTCACAAACAGGCTTTTTAAGTCAGGTGAGAGCTGACCAATATATATCTTGATTTGGGGAGACTGTAGCAGAAACAGTTCTGCTGAATAGCAATTTAGGAACTGGAAAGTTACAGAAAATTCTTTAACGATAGAAACAAAATATGCAAAATGATGGCCATTTAATGTATTATTTATTTTCATCCTCAATATTTCACATAACCAGTAATTAATTACCATAGTAAATTATAATTAAGTTAAACACCACCTCCCTCAATATGGTTTTTGCTTCTAATATCAGGGCTCCTAATGTTGCAGTTCTCCTCACTAGAAGGGGTCTGTGCTTACCACTAGGAGTAGTTGTATTTAAATAGTTTTCCTCTCAGGAGTTTTAGGAGACCTTGTACATCTAGTGCTTTAGCCTAACAGTTCAGATTTGTTTATCCTAACGAAGTGGGTAGACTTCACTGCTGCAAAAAACCACTGCTGACTCACATTCATCTTGCTGTCCATCTGGCCCCCCTGTTCTTCAATGTGGACAGCTACCCACCTTGTCAGGCACCAGCTGTACGGTTCCGTGGGCTTGCTCTGTCCCAGCAGCATGGCTTTGCACTCCTCTCTAAACTATCTTTCCAAAGGCTTCTATGAGACTGCCAAGCTTGTATTTCCCCAAACCCCCATTCTTGCCTGGCATAACATTTTCAGTATTCCAGTCATTTGGCACGTTCCCTGATTGCCAAAACCTTTCACAAACGATAGACCCTTGCAAGCTAAGGAAAAAAAAAAAAATATCTTCCCATAGAAAGACAGAGTTTTACTAATACTAATGCCTGTCTTAATACATAAAGGATTGCCTTCCACTGTCTGTTTTGCTCAGCACATAATACTGAAGTGAACAGTCCACATCTGTAGCTTAATGTAACTTTTTGACAAGTTCTATCCACCTCACACAGAACCTATTAATTTACAGAGCCTCAAGCAAACAAACTAGCCTTGAAATTTAGGTTCTAATTCTTCATCATTCCACCATCTAATGGTGAACATGCAACTAGCTGCAACAGTTGTGCAGATTAATTAATTAATATGTGCCAAGAAGATGATGGTTTGTTTTGCATGGAAATTTTGAGCCTGAAGTAACTGGGATTTAAATCTGAAATCTTTTGTTCTGGACAGGAATACAAAAGCAGAACTGCCAGCTAGTAGGCTGAGTACTCTTGAGTAACTCATTTAATGACGACAGTCCTGTTGTAACTCATTTTCAGTACACGTTGCTGGGATTTAATCCTTCTGCATGTTCTTCTGGATTTTTGTTTTCTTCTTATGGCAAGACCTTCTAAGGTAGGCTTTTCAGTTGTAGAGATGAGAATTTCCAAGATTGTGATCCCTCCCAAAACCAAAAGTGGAGGGAGGGAGGAAGGTGAAGGTCACATTTAAAAAAATGTATTCAGCTTTTATTTTAAGACTTTCAGTTCTGTTATCTCTTAACCCCAGATTCTTTCCCCTTGTGTATATTTACTTCTTGAAACTCTATTAAGTAAGAGGAAAGAAGATTAGAACATTTACAGCAAAAATGCCTGTTTCCTTAAAAAAAAAAAGAAATTCTTTAGCACTAGTTTTGAATTACTAGTTATGTAAAGCTAGATGAAATCTGGTTCTGCTTCAAGAAAACTTGTGTAGTCTCAAACATAAGGGCTGAAGAAGATGGAGCATAATAAACCATTTACCTTCTTTTTATGAAGTCTCTTGTATGAATTATTGCAAAACTGAGAAATACGATGATTTCATTGTACTTCTATATAGCTGAACTACAAGACAATGCCTTCACCCTGGAAAAACAGCTGAAGTGTGTGAGTGTATAATACAGGTACACACACACACACACACACATATATAATTATTGATTACAAAAATTCTCAAGTGAGTAGTAGTTGAGACCATTCAAATACTTTACTTTGATTTTGCAATCTTAAGTCATTTAAATATGGAATGGAGTTGCTAGGGATGCAGCATGTGTATGTGCCCAAAATGATGTTCATACATTACATCAACGAACAGAAAGATAGGATGTGGGCTGTATTTTTAGAATAATGAACATGATAAAAGGTGAGGTCTTCTGTTATATTTCTTCTGAAATATGCAATTTGTTACAAGTTATATTGTCTGTGAAAAGAATCCCTACTGCAACTCTAATGTGTTTTTTTTTAGTATCAAAAACATAAAACCACATCAGACCACATGATGTGCAAACCATGGCATTAAACAGATTAGAAAACTAAATGTCATACTGTAACATGACCGGGTTTTTTGCAGTTAATTTACAAGAAAGGCAGAAGAGCTCTGCGGGAAGCACTTTCTCCAAATATGCACCCTGCAGCTAAAATACCTCATATACCTTATTGTTCTTACAGGGGAAAGAAAGAGGGGGAAAAAAAAAAAAAGGAAGGAAAAACCCTTGACTAAAGTGATAAATGTAAAGCTTATGTGAATTTTTAAGATGACTAAATGAATTCCATGTGAGATTGTGTATTGGAAGCAAATATTAAAAAAATCACAGCAGTCTTAGCTATAAAATACTTTTGTAATTTACCATTTGATTGTTTGCACTGTGGTTTTACTGAAATATTTGTAAATTTATGAATGTTTCAATTACGAGCAAACTTTTTTATTGCATTCCTATTTAATTGCATTTTCTTCTATGCCCCTCTATGACACTGCATTTCTGTTAGCACCCTTGAGAAAGTAGGCTGCTGTACAGTCCACTGTGGCCATAAAGAGGCTGTTTTGTTTTATTTACTAAGAAACATGTTGGAATTTCAAATATGGTTTGCTACTGGACCTGGATGAATTAAACAGGGCTCTGCGTAGTCTCCAACAGACTTAAGTAAAAGGCCATCAGTCTTTTTAATTAAAGACTTTTCATACAAGCACTGCCTGAAATCACCTTAGCTGCCTTTTCAAGTTCTCATCTGATTCTAATTAAGCTCCTTGGAACATTAACCTGGCTTTTTCTTCATGATTCATCTCATTAGGAAAAAAAGGTAAATGACTTGCTTTTATATGCTACTTTATATAGTGATCTTCTACTGGAGCTGGTGAAATCCTTGGACAGTGACTTTAACAGAAGCGGGATTATTTCCTTGGAAATTAAGTGATTAACTTGTTGAAGCAATTCCCTGATGGAAAAGAGTACTCCCCTACAGAAATCCATTGTATAGCAACAGTGCCACTCCATTTTACCTTTGGACAATTAACCATGTCAACATTTGAGATCCCTCTTTCAGTAAGCTAATGGCCTGGTTGAGCAGTTACCAAAAAGTATAGTTTAGTTCTAACTTAGCTACTTAACACTTCCTGCAGAAAACCTATGTTCCCAACACAAAGTCAAGTATTTGGACCATACAGTGATTTGACCTGGAATATGTGCTGCCCTGGTAAGCTAATACACAGCATGCATTCGCACTTTGAGGAACAGGGTGGAAAACCCTTCCCAGTGCTCAAAGGAATGGGAACATCGAACTACTGCATCATGGAAATGAGAGATGCTAATATTTTCCTACTTCCTTGTGTGACTACACAAACACTGGGAACAAGTTGAACCCTATATATATATTGACATGTTTGGGGGTTTTTTTTGGGTTTGTGTCATTAACATTTTACTCCCTTGGAGACTTCTTGAACAATAACCATTTATCCAGCAAAATGATAAAACACAACTACTTTGAGCTACTGCAATAAAAGAACCTGTAGTCAATCTGAAGAAAAAAAAAAAGTAAAGAAAACTTTTGGACCTTGTCAAAAACCAACAATTTTCAGAGCTTAGTGAACACTACTCTTTAGTTTGATAGCTGAACAAAAGGAACAAAATATAAATGAGTTGGGCCAAGCTGACATAAATCTTGCTTTTTTCATCAGTAACTTTGTTTCAGGTCTAATGAACATGATATTGGACTCTAAAGGGTCTGCTTTATTTTCATACAAGAAAAAAATCCTTTTAGATAAAAAGGATGCAGTCGTACTGTTCTTTCCCCATCACCTGTATAGAATATTTACTCTAACACAGGACATGTGAATATACACCACTCATCTGAAAGTTCTGTTTTTTATCAGGGAAGTTTGGAAGCAAAAACCTTTCACCTTGTTCCCAATACTAAGGAAGCTGGACTAACTACCAGGTGACGAAGCTGTTCTCTCCCTTTGACAAGTGAAATCAGCAGAACAGACTGGGAACATTCTACCCAAAGGTATGTTACAGCATAATTAGCAGATGGTGACAACATTCTGCACAGAAAAAGGGTAAGTTCAAAAGACACAAGTGGGATTTCATGCATCCATTTGTAAGTTGGAAGATAAATGGAAAAGTACCAAGCCTCTTGGTGTGACACTTTTACAAAAAAATTTAGCACTCTCAGATGCCCTACAATTCTGTTTATTGGGGATTAAATGGTTTGCCAGCCAGGCTTCAACTGGTTTACTTGGAAGTGAAAAAACTGTTCAGTTTTTCCATAGAAAAGGATTTAACAGAGAAATCACCATTCTCAGACTAATCTGCTAATGCCAGGGGTAGCTGCAATATAGCTGTTAGAATTTTTATAAGGTTATTGATGAACATCTCAGTTTATAACAGGTATTTAGCAACCTGCCAGGATCTCCCGATTGCAAGGAAACCAGCAATCTTTTTACTTCCTATGTTCAAATAATCTTTATCTTACTACTTCAGAGAGAGTTCTAAAGCAGAAATATTTCCCACTGGTTATCAATGTTGAACAAATTTTCAAAAAAACCACAAACAACCTTAGATGATTTGCTATCCAGGCTTATTTTGAGTCTACAATTAAAACTTACTCCTTAAGGTTTCTTGATTGTAATTTCAGGAATATATATACATACACACTTGTAAGATGAAACTTATTTTGCATAGTTTTAATACACAAGTTTTGGAGACGGAAGTTCTAAAATAAAGGGAAATTACTTGGATACTTGAGTTGAGAATGGGCAAAGAAGGAAGTGTTTCTACAACTCACTAAGCCTGTCAATTCAACCAGAGGTTGTGTTGCAAAGGAATAAATACTTCAGCTGTTCTCTAAGCCAAATGGAGTTTTTTGGGTTTTTTTCCATTTTATGGCTTGTTATAACTGGCAGCCCAGAAATGCAAAGCAGGGATGTAAGGTGCTGCACTTAGTGAAGTTCTCAAAACACTTGTGTATAATTTCTCCATTCTTTCCAAATAAACCCTCCCCAGAGACACTATGAAGTAGACTTTTAACTTAAAACATGACCTTATATGATTAATGGGATCCACTATTTCCTTTATGTTCATAAATAGGGAACTCAGAATTTCAAAGAAATGGGACCTGCAATTCCACACACAGTTAAAAAAACGGTAGATATTTTGTATTTTTCTACAGCTAGTTTACACCAGTAGATAATATACATATAAAATATATATGCATACATATAAATACATATATATTTATGCATATTTTATACTTGATATATTTATTACAATATATTACATGTATATATATGAATATATTATGTAAACAAAAGTCCTAGTGCAGAAGTATGGCAACAAAAGTACAAGAATCCCTTACTAGAAGCATCTGCTTATTAATTTGTTCTACAAAAACTATGTATTTAACACAGCTATCTCTGCAAACCATGGTACTTATAGTACTTCTGGGATAGAGGATTTTCTTACAGAAATAAATATACAGTCATATCTGTAATTGTTGAAACATTTTCAAGGCAAGATTTTATGTTCTTCTCTCAGGGGTGGCTTAGAGCCGATGTAGTCTACTCTGCCCCAACACAGTACGGGAAGGCAATCTCTTCCAATTAGGACCAGGCAGGATGCCAGCAGGGAAAGGGAAAATGCTATGAAGATTTTGCTGGTCTGAAAAGTCTTACCACTGTTCATCATGTTGAGAATTTTTTTCAATCTGCTGTGTATTTTAAAATCTACAATCATGCAACTTGGAGAAGCAGGGGAATCCTCAAAGTGCCTGAATGAAATCAGAGATACACTTCCTCACAAATCGATGCTTGCAAACTGCAGGATTTACTTTCTGTTATTTCCTGCCCCAAATGACTCTTATTTGTAACACCTCACGGTTAGTATACATTTATAAAATCTGTACATTATCTAAAACAGGGTTCAGCTGATAATTTAATTAAAGCAAATGTGCAAAAATGAGGGAGAAATGTGATCAACTCACTAAAGTTCCAGTCTCAGTGATTATCACCCAACAACATAAAATTGCCATACTGCAACTAGTATTTCTGAATCTCTAATTTAAGGGAATCCTTGCAGCTGTATCTGAAACGTTACAGCATCTGCTGTTCATTTAAAATATCCATGCTTGTAAAAAACGACAGCGAGAGCATTTTGTAAATACTAAGCATTGTTATTATTTGAATGTAAGTGTTTTTTAAGAATGTTAATGATCACCATAATGAAAACTAAGAGGAAAATCAGCATAGTATCTTTTCTTCTGGGAAGCAGGCCTTGTATTGGCTAAATCAAAGTACTTTGGGCAATACTGGTTGGAATATGTTCATGCTGAATACATTAGTAGAGATTATTTAAATTTTTGTCATATGGAAATCAAGTGATTGTTTTACTGACTTCAATATGAATCAAGTCATCCTTCATGTGGGAGAAATTTCCATTTCTCTCTCCTTAGCACACGTAAAATGTAGGTAAAAATCAGTGCAAGTAATCTGATCCTGATCACTTATGCCTGTCTCAAATTCCCACTCTATTTCTTTCATTCGTCTCTATCACAGGAAGATTCATTGTTGGTTTCGAACAGATGTCAGCAGCACTAAACCATCTTCACTTCCATAACTTACAATGCACCTTGTAATATTCTACAGGTAAACAAAAGTGTTGAACTAATATAATCCAGTTTGTGGTAATAATAGCTAATCTCTTCTTGGCAGTTTACAAACAGTGGAGTTGCCTAATATTTTTTTTTTTCTTTCCTGTTCATTAAGACCGTCACTTATCCTGGAGGCCTTGGAGAAGGCAACTTTAGCTGTGCATCACCTTGAATGGTACACAGTAAATATTAAAAATAATTCTGGAAGAAAAACAGTATCTGTCACCAGAAAAATACTGCCTACATTGAGTTCATCTAACCTTTCTTTTAAAACACGAAGATTCATTCACTGCACAGAAGTAAATTAAAAAGGGCAAAAATATCTGTTAAATGATATCAGTTGAAGACTAAGAAAAAAAAGCAAGCTATGACTGCGGTTAAATTGATTTTCTTTAAAAATCTGGATTTTTTTGCTGACCATCACTTAAGAAGGAGTCAATCTTCTTTCCCCAGCTATGTGTAACTGCCAGATATCAAGATGCTCTTTAGCCACATTATTTGATAACACATGTACGTCACATTGATACGGAATATGAATCAAATGCACATTAGAAATATTCAAGAAAAGTTATAGTCCTAAATGTCTCTGAGAATGTAAAATCTTTAAAGCCTATTTATTATTAAGCAAATGTATTTCTTGCTCATTCAACATTTTGATCTTCGAATTCCACTAACAAGGGGCCATACTTTACAGAAAAACTCTTCTCAAGAACCCTGCATAAACAGGGCAAAATTTCATCTTTATGCGTGCATGCACACATATAAAAGCACAACTGTGCATACCTCACTAATATTTTCTAAGTAAGCCACTGAATGTGAACATTATTCTTTCAGTTTAAATGCAAACTGTCCTTTTAAAATCACTTTTTAAAGGTAAAATAGAATGCAAAATCAAATTAATGGGATGTGACACTGAAAATCAGATTCTGACTGTGTGGGTTTTTCCTTTTTCTGCAGTAAAACCATGAAAAGGTTCACTGGGTGGTGAGAAGCATACAAGTAAATACAATATTACTCCACCTACTCTGATGACCTTTCCCATTCATTGACTCATTTCCATGTCATCTTCTCATCAGAGCTCAAAGTAAAAAAGTTAGAAGGGATGCTCAGAGGCCAATGAATATAAGGAAGTCTTGATGATTACAATAGGACTCATCATAATTTTGAGAGGAAAGCTGTCTTTGTCTGACAATTGTCATTGTGGTGTTATACTACTGATTTCTGAAGCAGGAAAAATACAGAAGAAAGTTCTCATGATCAGAATAGTCAATGATCATACAATTCTTACAACAATATTTTGACAGAGGAGGAAAAAAGATCCTTTCACACAGAAAACATTAAAAATAGTATAAAAATATATAGCATGTATTAAAAACAGTAACTCATTTAATTACCAGCATATTTATTAAATTCAGTACCTGGGTCTGACACATCCAAGGCACAGATGTACGTAACCTGCAGTTATGCAAGTTCTGTTGTGTTCATTTGTAAATGTATCACCCACCGAAACTTGACAAGGACACAAAATTATCTGTTACCTATATGATCTCCCACATCCAGAAAACCAGTTACGTAAGGCTGAATTAACAGACATCTGCATGTATCCAATTAAACTGCAGATATTTTTCCATCACACCAAGAAATACTTTCCAGTCACCTTTCCATCTTCCAGCTGATCCTGGGAAGAGCTTGGAACCAAGTGAGCGTCTAGCCTGCTCTAATTGTCGTAGGTAGTATCAGCATGCTGGAGTATTGCCTCAAGTGAACACTTGCTATTGAGGAGCGTGCTTTGTCGACATTTCTCAAATTGCAAATCTGTGCTTAGTGATGTGAAGATTTCAGAACAGGAGGCACAGAACTGACAGACACTCCTGGTCTTTTCCAGATAGGATGCTGATTTCACTTTTCTTTATCATAATGTTATTATCTTATTTTGGCTACCCAAGCAAAACCTCAGGAAAATATACTGCTGCATCCACTGACAGTCTGCTTTCCTTTAAAAAGAATACATTTCAAAACAGATAAATCCTATTTTTGAAAAATTAATTTTTCTATTTAGAAAGCTAAAAAGACTATGTATGTATAAACAGCACTAAACTAGTGTGCTTCCTTGCCTTTTGGTATCTTCATAATGGAGCACAATTTGTCACTAATATGTAAAAGGTTTATGTATTTTTTTTCCTCATTTCTTGTGATTAGTAGCCTATTCTTAAATAGAAGATTGGAACCATTTTATCTTGCCCACGTTCCATCATAAAACATCACATTAATGTGCTGCCACCACACCACAGCATTAAAAAAAAAGATTTCCAAAATAAGGTACTTAATTAAATCTTCTAACTGGACTTCCAGCTTATAAGGAAAAAAATAAAGCTGTTTATCGAAGTACTGCTGAACACATGAACGTGGCAGGAAGATGACAAAAATCTGATCTGAGTATTCTAGCTGTGTGAACTTTAACTTTTTAACAATGGAATAACTAAGAGACGACATTTTCTTTGAAGCTTGGTAATAAGGACCTCTTGGCATGTTGAGCTGCTGTGACAAACATTTTTGCTTATTTCATTAATGTATTTAAATTAAATCTTCAAACTAATTTAATTTGAAGCTTCTTTCTATTAAAACCCTGTGTTTCATATTTACTGTATAGAGACTGGCTGACCTTTGATCCATGGCAGATGGAAGATTCCACCAAGGATATTCTGCGAGACTTCACACATTCTGACTACTGATCGCGCAAGAAAATATGTCCTCACAGCATGCAGAATAATGTAGTACCTTAAAAGTGTATGAAACAGCACAAGAGATCTCTAAAAAACAATTATTTCAAAAGGATTTGGGGGTGCTTGTATTGTTTTAGAAAGACAGGAATTGCCTTAGATTCCTTTGCTCTGCTCTCTTGAAAGGCTTAAGATTACAGACTGCAACCAGGTAGTGTGACACCAAATAATGGCACAGACTACTTTAATGCCTTTTATTTTTCTTCACGCTTCCCAGTTGCAGTAGGACACTTACTCTCAGGCCTTGAAGAACAGGAGGCAAAAAAGCTCTTGTGTTTCCAACCCTTTATATATGGAAGACAGCTTTTGCGTAAAGACCACGTACTTAAGAGACATGGCTATACACCAGGAAGGAATATTAGAGACCCTTTTTCCTGCAGATCTATTGCTAAGTCCTTGACTAACAGGAGGCAGTTCTGTAGTAGTACTTCCCTTGACAATATGACACAATAAAACAGACGGCAATCATGACCATCTATTTTATAACATGGCTTCATGTAAATATGCTGACATGCAATAGGCTCCTATTCTACTGATGGTCAGAGCAGACTATGTACTCCAGAAAAACATCATTCCATCAAAGGAAATTTAACTCTGTTGAATCTCACTACTTCCATTCCTAGAACAATGTTCACTTCACTCGCCATTTGGGAATGTGATATAAACCTCACAATCCAGTCCCATGGAAACAAGCACAAAAATATGCCCATCCCTTTGTGGTGTTCCTCTTTGTTTTCAAGATCACTCTCTCTGGAATCAATAGTCTCTCTTGATCACTTCATTTCACAGTTTTCTAAGAAAGAAAGATAAGCACATTTCAAAGGGGGACAAAAGGTTTTCTGCTTACCAGAGGAATGATTATTGGCAGCCATTATACATTGGGATAAAGAGCACTGAGACAAACCATGGGGATTCAGCTCCATGTGTACATTTCACAAGTGCATAAACAGAAAGATATTGCCTGCTTTGCAGTATAACAATAGGCAAAAAATGACTTTACACTCACAAATTTCAAAATAAATTTAAGGTAGAAAAGTTTGCAGACCAGAAATATTTTATCTGACATCACAATTTAAATGGTGATTTTTTTTTTTACTTCTACAGAAATATTTTTTTAAAAAGTAAAAAAAAAAAATTATTGCAGTAAGAATTCAGAAAACATTGATATCTTCCGTACTTTGAATTGATATTGATTCCCAATGGAAACAAAGAAAGGTGAAACTTGTAGGAATTAATTTTACTTTATTTTGTAAGCTCTCCCTGAGTAAAGCATAGCTTCCCACATTTACACTTGGTCTGTACTGGTCCATTTTTACTGTTATATGACAACCAGAACTTGAACTGGAAAAAACACAAATGAGTAATAGTTTCAGAGGTTCCTAGTTCTCTGACAGCTTTGGTTCAAGCCACCACTGCCAGCATGAAACTACAGGTTTTGATTTTCCAAGTCAGTGACTACATTCTCTGTTGTGAAAAAAAATATTTTGAAAAAAAGCACATAGATCACAAAATATAGAGCAGCTGCCTAAACATTTAAGTAATTTGAGATTTTGAATATAATTTAGTGAGTATTCAAATTCCACATACATTGTTTAAATTCTGACCATCAAAAAAATCGAGGTCAGTGTTTTATATAACCTAACCCTAGTACTCCTTTACACAACCGGCTCCTAATATAGAAACAAAACAACTCTTGGTAAAGACTTATCTGTGGACTCCATGCATTTTCTGCCGTAAGTGTGTTGAGAGAATGTTTCTTTAGTGATACAGAAGAAGAATGAAAAAACAAAGAGGAAAATACATTTGCTGACTTTAAACAAGCTATGTGTTTGTAGAGGCAGGATAATCACGTACTTGAAAATGAATCTTCATTATAACTACCTCCCATTCTCTAGTCTTGTGCTACTGCACTGGCAGCAAGGAAAGTACCACAATTACTTAACTAAGCCGATCTCCACTCAAGGAAAGTTAAGAGGTAGAATATTCCATCTAGGCATTTGATCTGAACCATACTGCGTTGTTGATTGTCTAAGCCAATAATTATTTCTTCATGTATTAGAGCTAAACAGGTGCCTCTTGCTGACACTTGTTTTCTTCCCCATGAATATTAGAACATTCTCTTGCATCACAGAATAATGATAATTAATATCAAATATCAAAATCAGTATCAATGTAAATATCCTGAATATACGATAGAGCTCTGAATATAGCTGACGAAATATGAAGTAGTTATCACTTACAGCAATGGACTTCCATAAATTGAGAGTTCATTTTAACTGCAATAGTACCCCTAACTTAAAAGACAAATTTGAAGCTCATTAGGGACTATGCCATAGAGAGACATTCAAATCCTATACAAGACGATTTTCCAACCAGACCATAATATGTTGATGAACATAACAAAGTCCAGGAGCCTGGGCATTTGAATGCTGGAAAATAGAGATTGCATGTGAGGATAAAGAAAGTCTAAACAACAAGGAGTGTGGTCATATTAATGGAGAAACGAAGCACTTAGGAGTACTTGGGAGACAACGAACATAGCTGCTAATTGCCCTGGTTGAGGAACTGTTTGGTTGTTCATATTGATCACGACATTCCTTTCTTAGCTGGACTCCTATTGACACTAATCCTCACTTTATTTACTCCATGTTGTTCCCAAAAAGGGCTGAGGTAAACCAACAATTTCCACATTGCAAATGCATTTTCACACATGGAACTTAGGTTCTCTTCCAAGAGGAAAAGTGACTACATCACTTCCAGCTGAGGAGGGAGATAAGGGGTGGGGGTGGAGGGGTGGATTTTGTAGATTTTTCTCCACTGGTAACCAAATATATAGTAGGTTTTTTATCAGCAAAACTATTTAGAAATGTTGTATTTATTTTCTGAGGATGAATGTGAGAATGACAAATAAATTAAATGCAACTTCAGAAGAGTTGACTCGCAAAAGAAAAATCCTGTAATAGTTTTGCCTTATACCAGTTTCAGCCCCCCACTAACTCTGCTCATAAAAATGGATGTTTTCCACTGAGTCACATATTTCCAGTTCTGACAGTTTGCTCCTCTTTCACTAGATCACGTTCAGACAATGGAAAGGTTTTTCAATATTGATAGGGACAGCAGCCTGGCAATGCTATTTCCACCTGCATGTGACAAATGACTTATTTTCCACATTGTGTTCTTTTAAGTTGAGGAAAATGCAACATTTTGAGGTGAAAAACTGATATGTAGCTATATACCGCAATTTTATGTCTGAGTCTAGTATTAGGGATTAAAGACATTACTGTCACATAAAAAATCCCCACAAAATTAAATAAAATGTACATGTGATTTACTGAAAAATACCTTTAACTACTGTTTTCTGCAGAGGAAAACACCTGGCTAGCTACTCACTCTTGCTGGTTTATAATTCCAAACACCACCGTCCTTTTCATGGAGGTGATGGCTTGCTAGATAACCACAAGCAGAGGTTGCACATTTAGGCTCCTATCTGACAGTGCAGACTTATCCTTACAGAAATAACACACTTTGTCTTTCTGATGACTTTGAAAGCCCAAGGAGCATACCTTTTTACAGAGTTCTAACATACTGAACCAACTTCTGGAAGGAAGCAGAGTAAGGGAAGGTCTGAAACTTTTGGAGTAAGGGACTGCTAAACTTATGGATGATCTAACATTTCAGTAGACAGTGTCTACATCTGAACATTAGTATATGCATGATAGTAAAGAGCTGTGATAATTATTAAAAGTGATTAGGAAATTCTGTATTAGCCTAAACTAGCAAATTGTCATGACTGTTGGTCTGGGCAGTTCATCTCAGTGGGACACAATGCAGCACAATTCTCAAGGAAAGCTCAAACCCAAAGTTAAATCCAAAACTGAAGACAGACTCCCTTGGGGTATAGTTATAATGACTTACAGATTTGCAGGTTTATTCATGTAGTCAAATGTTTCTGACTGCTGTTCTCTAGTGGCAAATTTTCTAGCTCCACTTTCTCCCCTGGTCCATGGATGTAGTTTGTTCATGTGCATGGAGCTGCTGTAAATAGGAGTCCGAACACAAGCAGCCCTAGTTTGTATTCCAGAACACAGCTGCTTACAAAGAGATGTTACCAAGACCAGCCTTCTTATCTAACAGAGCTCTGACAGCTGGAGAGGGGAATGAGGCAGTGGTAAGTGTGACTTTTTATCCTGACATGTAGCGCAGACCTGGGCATGTACCTTCCTGTGCATCACTTACAATTGTCAATGAATTCAAACTGACAGCAGCTATTTGTAGTACTAGATACACACTATTTTTTCTCAGAAATTACATAGGTTTTATTAATAGAAAATGTTTTGTCATACAAGTGACATCTAAGCAGTTTCAGCTTGAAATATATTTTTTAAAGTTTTGATTTAAAATACGTAAATTTATCAGAAGACGTTTTATTTTCTGTTTTAATTAGATGGTATCACTTACAGTGTAGAGTACAAGGAATAGAGGATGAAATTCCATCATCAAATTATCAATTTACACCTTGAAAATATCTGTGGCTACTCTCCATAAGTACAACATCCTTAATCACTATTTCTTCCCTCAGACTTTACAAGGCATAAATAAAGCTAGATTTCTTTAAACAGTAGGACATCAGACTATCCTTGGACCTTTCAGTGAGTGAAGACAAAAGGTGTCTATGGTACTTTAAAAAAACCCTAAATAACCACAGCTACAATATGCCCCAGAAATCTACTGTAACTTTTTTTTATATGTGAGCTGCAGTAGACAAACATATGGGGGAGGAAGATGGGAATACAGCAGGTTCATTACCCATCCACTTCAAAATTGCACTAAGTCCAGCTATTAGCCATCTGGCCTTTAGAAAACAATTGTATCTACTGTGAATTGTATTTACTGAGAATTATTGAGATCATAAAGCATATTTTAGCATTCAAGTATATTTGTCCTGGTTGTTCTCTAATAATTTCATGACTTACAGTAAACCTCTCTAAATATATTTGTAAATGATACTCTACGGCTGATACTGTGGTAAACTGTCATTGATGCCATACTGAGTTTATGGAGATGCTGGTAAAAATGCAAAGCCATCTTCAATTATTCAGAAAGGTCATTTCAGAATATTTTGTGTGGGTTTCTGTAAAATTGTTCCTTGCTAGTCTTGACTTAGATATTCATTCAAAAGTATAATAAGCAAATCTACTATTTCTGAAAGTATTTTATAAAAAGTGCAGAACTACTTTTTACTATTAACTTGTATTTATACATAGGAAATGATTTAATTTTATATATAATGGCCTTTAAAAATGGGTTAGTTTCATTTTGAAGTATCATTTTGAAGATATCAAATGGTTACTATTGCTGTGCTAAATAATTTCAAACATTGTTTTAATGAACAGTAGCAACACAGTCATCACTGGTATGGCTATAACACCAGAGGCTTGTTTTATCATGTTGGTGAACAATCCTGCTCAGGGTTAGTACAAAGTACTGATAACTATGATGAAGGACTGCTCTGTCTAAACCTCATAGCTTTGATATAACTGATAGTGGCTAAATACCCAAAGTAAACAAAGCTTTGCAGAACTTCGTTGTGAAAAAAATGAAGGTGAGTCAATTGAGGAACAGTATTCTAAAGCAAACCAACTCTTTCCAGGCCTGTGTCATATTGTTCCCACTATGAGCAGTTATCCCATGTGGATACAGACTGACAAGAATTTCAAAATCAGCCCTATCACATTTTGGAAAGAGCTGCTTAGTCAAACTTTGCCCAAGGCATCCCTGCTCTGATAAATTCACACCACTAGGAACTAGAGCCCTTTGCTTTAATGTGGCTACTTATGGGATTAAACTGTTACATGTGAGGACTGAATTATCCACCTCTTCACTGACAGTTTCTCCTGAGCAGCATATCTGAAAGCAACGAAATCACCACTCATAGCTACAAAGAACACAATCAGTGGCAGCCCATTTATGTAGCTGAAATAGAGGGATGAAAGCTTGCCCACAGAAATGAGTGCTGCAGTATGGAGCTTTTTTCCCTCTGAACTGTTTTTGGGTGGACTGTAACTTTAGCTAGCATTGAGGCTTTGAACCCTCAGTATTTGTTTTATAGAACGTGTATATCTCTATGTGCCTACACACAGGTTCTGTGACAAATTGGAAGCTGCAACTCACTGCTGTCTTGGAGAGAAAAATATTTCGCACTGCACGAGCTTACAAGAGCAAACTAAAGGTAAATGCCTAAATGTCTAATAATACATTTGATAACTTCAGCACGAAAACCAGACATCATTTGGGAGCATAATACATTCAACAGCTTCTGCATAGCCCTTGAAAATGAACATCTGAATACTTTAATTGCTGCTTAAAAACACAGTAAAGAGCTCACTGGAGGAAAAATCTTCCATGAAAATTTGCTATTTCCACTTTAGCTGTATTCATCAGACCCCATCCAACACCAAAGCTATTTTCCACCAGTTTAAAAGTAAGCATTATGATAACTTTCTTCTTTTAACTACACAACAAAGAGGAAATAAGGCAAAACCACCAGGAGGCCTGCACGGATGAACAAGGAACTCCTGGAAAAACTCAAACACAAAAAGGAAACCAACCATATCCTGGGCTGCATCAAAAGGAGTGTGACCAGCAGGTCGAGGGAGGTGATTCTCCCCCTCTTCTCTACCCTCATGACACCCTACCTGCAGTACTGTGTTCAGCTCTCACAGGAGAGATGGGGAGGGACTCTTGATCAGGGGGTGCAGTGATAGGATGAGGGGTAATGGTTTTAAGATGAAAGAGGGGACATTTAGACTAGATACTAGGAAGAAATATTTTCCTGTAAGGGTAAAAGCTGTGGATGCCCCATCCCTGGAGGGGTTCAAGGCCAGGCTGGATGAGGCTTTGAGCAACCTGGGCTAGTGGGAGGTGTCCCTGCCCATGGCAGGGGGTTGGAACTAGATGATCTTTAAGGTCCCTCCCAACCCAAACCATCCTATGGTTCTATGAAATGCAGTTAGATTCTTTTGCTACCTGTTAAATTGACCCTGTGATAAGGACATGGGGGCAAGAGTACAAAGGACAAGAATTGCATGCCTGTGCTCTGAGCGCATAAAATACTTTTAAGACAGTGTTCTACTATTTTGTTAAGATGCTCCTCATGCTACCATGTGAATTCTCGGAAACTAAAATTTTAATTAAAATGCAGACACAGCATTTTTGTTATGTCAGGAAGCAGCCAGGGCCAGCTGCTCCCTAAGGGATGGGGAGGGAGCCAGGAGCTGAGGATGACTCCAGCACAATGCCTTCAACAACCGAGCACAGGTCTGCAGGGTCTGAACACAGCAGGTGGAGTCTGGTGCTGTAAGAAGATCCACTGACTTTCCGAAATAATCCAAGTAGTGAACGAGGTTCAGAGTCAAAAAAAAAGTCCCATCAGAAGCAAAAAAAAGTTGAGGTCCAAGACAACTGACAGTAAGTTTGTGACACAGACCCGAATTCTGTCTAGGAAATGTGGTCAAAGACAGTTCCACATACAAGCTGGAAGTTACATCTGAGGAGTCAGCCCAGGAGCTGAGCTAATTTACACTGCATACCTGAGGTCCACCAAGGAGGTAGCAGCAGAGACAGGACTGAAACCAAGGACTTCTGTGATATAGCTCAAATGAGGACTAAAGCTTAAAGTTTGAGCTTAAATAGAGAGCCAGACATGGGCAGGGTCTGGGTAGAAGCCTCAGGTGAGGCTGGTCAGGGCCACTATTGATGCACTCAGGGTCCTGATACATTAAACCCACTTTTAAAGAGGCAGAGCTGTGATGCAACTGAACCATGTTCTCTGTAACGTAGGTACAGTTGCTGAAAGTGGGTGCTGTCATCAGTGCATAAATCACTTTTTGGGAGGCAGCTTGAAATATGCATTTCATTAAAGATATTTATGTGAATTTATGTGGATTAATAAACTTTCATTCCAAAAGCACTTAGAAGAATCAGATACATGTTTATTCATTGTATATGGCACTCCAACTTACACAATCTTCCCATTTTTAGAGCATGTTTCTTTAATGTCTTCTATGATTGCAATTAGATCAGTACCTAGAGGAAATGTATGCACTTAGAAATTGATTGAACCCACTATTAATAGTGCTTTTTGGATTCTGTAGTACATAGCAAAGAGTCAGATGGAACACAAACTGATATTATAATTGAGCATTAATGCAAAGGGTAAAAAAAAATCAAATAAGATTAACAGACCATGGATGCATTATCTCATCTGGACTAATACAAGAAATAACCATGCAAAACAAGGAATTTTATGCATAAATCATCTTTGTATTTGGAACAACAAAATGCATAGCAGTTGATACTCTTAGAAAATCTCATTTCTATAAATTGTGCACATTTGAAAGTGTTGCTAGGTATTTTGAACAGATATTGTTTCATACGTCTGAAAGGCCTACATGTCTGGCATGAAAGCTGCTTTTACTCTACTGATGTCATTTCATACATCTAATAGAGTTACTGGAAATCACTGATCCATACACTCCATGAGTGGTATGGAACAATTCTCCATATTGCTTGATGATTTCTTGACCATTGAACTAGTTAATATCAGTACTCTAGATTTGTTGTTTCCACACAGAGCTATAGACTGAAGACCCATTCCATTCACATAATCTATAACATTATTTTTACCTTATCCAGCTACTTCTGCAGAATCATTCAACGCCTCTTGACAGCAGTCATTATGATTTTTGACAATTCAAAAGGAAGCATGCCTGGCTAACAATTACAGCAGACCCCAAAATAACAAATATTTCATAGGTCAAGCCTCCTTACCACAACCCTGCTCCTACAGACAGCAGGGCATGTGTTTTCAATTTGTTCTGAAGTAGTAAGCTTCAAAGAGTAAATTGGACATGCGCTGACCAACTGGCAGTGGAGGCAGTTGCTAAAACTGCCTCAACACAGAAAAAATATGCTTAGTACACAGAATAGTGTATTATGCCTGGTATTTCAGACTAACAAAGCAAAACACTGACATACACATGTGGCTTGTATTCTCTCCCTCTTATGCTGCGCAGGACCACTACCTTTGGTGAGCATCAGGTTGTCTGCAATGGCTGAGACTCTTACTTGCATCTCATTGCCTACAGCCTCTATTAAGGGGCACATATTCTCAGCAGAGACACTTGAACTGTCAGTGTTTCAACTAGAGTGTTTTTGAGGATTAAAAAAATACTTGTGCCCATCCTGCAATACAGATCTATATTAGATAACAAGCATAAAATAAATTGCAATTTTATATGGCTCCAACATCTTTTTTCTTTATGTAAGCTGACCATGACCTTAGGCTTCTTCCTCTTTTCCATTTCTATTTCCTGCTCCTGACACTCAGTCCTACCTCCTAATTATTGTGAGATCCCTTCTAGAAATAATAGCTTCATATCCAGTGTAGGAGCGCTGGCTCACCCACCACCACGCTCACTACAATGACAGAATGAGTCAGTGAATTAGGCCTACAAAGGAGACCACTAAACAGCTTGTATATGTATCTAACACAGCCTGAAGTCAAAACATTTTCCAATCTATAGCCTGGTAGCTGTATGTGGCACAGCAATAACTGTCAGGTAAAGCACTGGTACATAGGAACTGCCCTCCACTCACTGTGAAAAGAGTCTGTAGAGGCTATACAGCTGATCTATTAGCAAAAGATGGGAGTTCAGGGAAGTTTCGGAGAAGAGGAAATACCGGCAATGTGTTTACATTTTTCCCTACTTTTCCAAGTTTAGAAAGAGAATTTTTAACACAATGCTCTACCACATGACAGAAGAGAGAAGCTGGAGTAAGGCACCAGGTTCACACTTCTTTTTTCCAAGACTCAGCGCTTCCTAGTAAAAAACCATGCTTCTCAACTGACTCTGGTAAATGGAGAGTCAGCTGAAAGACAATGCTGCTACACCACAGAAAGGAGTTGGACTTCTGTTAGTATTAGTGGAGCTTTGCTTTAGCCCAAGGACTAGAGTAGAAAGACAGGAGATAGAAGATTGAAGGATTATCTGTATTTATGCGACAAATAACAGTCACTGCAGCTGGTCTATTTGTCTGATTACCAGCAATCTTTTTAGTACTATGTGATGAATAACAGTAAGTTTTACATAAAGCTTTAATGTTATTCTCAATCCTTTTTTCATATTCTTGGTAGAATTAAACTTCTATTTTTATAATTATATTTTTAACAGATGAAAAACATTTCTTTCTGGGAAGAATCATACAGCCAAAAAGAAAAGCTTGATTCCATTGCATGTTCAAGTTATTTGCTGTTTCCTAGCTTGTCTATTTCATTATTAGGCATGTTTAAAAAGCAGGCAGCTTCATAAATGCGAGTCGAGACAGTATCAATATCTTTGTACTAAACCCTTAAGTTAAAAACACTATCAATTCCTTAAACCCTTAAGTTAAAAACACTATCAATTCCTTAAAAATCTATTAAACTGCACTTAAAAGGAAAATAAAAAGTTCTAAACTACTGCCTTGGTAAGTTTGAACTTTTCACAATAACCAATTGATATAAACCATCCAGGACTAAAATAAGGGATCCAGAATGCTCTGTTGTGAGCACAGGATGGCTCCTCCACTCAATATTTTGAAGCATGATGGGGGCAGCTGGAGATAGAAAAAGATGGAGGCACCAATGTCTTTAACCAGATATCTTAGCTCATTCATCCTGCATTCAGTAGCTGTTTCACCAAGGGGCTGCTGATGTACACATTCTGCATTAGCAGATGTGAACGAAAGGGAGAGTATCAACATCTCTCTCGCTAGTCCTGCTGCGTGGGGAATGGCAGGGGCAGTGTACAGAACATGTGAGCATATTATTTTTAGTCATAATGGCGTTACTATTGGCTGATTAATTATTAAAATCAACACTCATGCCAGGGCGCTAGAATTCTAAAGGACTTCAGCCTTTGCCAGAGAATACTGGTGCCATACAGCACTGCATCAATGGATGCCACTTTATCACTCTTTTCTTATTTAACACTGTTTCTACACACAAACTTTTTCAGCCAAAATGGTGAGCATGTCAGGGAGTCCACAAAGGATTCTCTAAACAAATTTAACCTCAGTAAAATCAGTTTAGTGATACAACTAGCACAGCACAGGATGAGATTTCAAGGTGTGCAACTGCCTAAAAGAGGAAAAAAAATGCATTGTATCTTTTTTCTTGATACATAAAGAAGTTAGGAAACACTGGAGTAATTTTCTGTTTAATTTCTCTAATTTGAAGACAGAAAGGGTGATTCTGGTTTTTTTTGGGGGGTGGGCTGCTTGTTTTCTTTTTTTTTTTAACTTTGGTTGGGTCGTTTTTACTTTAAGAATTCTTTGTTGACACAATAACTCTGACTTCAGGGGAGTTAAAGTAATGATCCTGCCCTTAGTTTTCTTTTCTGCAGCATCTCAGTGTAAAGCTTTTGTTTCATGCTATATGTAGGCTAACCTCTAGATGGAGACCTTATCGCAAACACACACAATCTAACTAGGCAGTGTATTATAAAATTTACCTTGCAAAAACATGTCACGTTCTGAATTAACACACTTGCAGAAGTTACTTTTGACAAACCAAATACTGATTCTCAAAGTCTATTTTTTTTCCAGTGCTATATAATCATCATAAACTACACATAACACTTCACAGCTTCCTAATTCTGTTGTTCAGCCTAACAGGGAGTCTTGCAAACCAGTTAACTCTCTTCATTAAATGTGAGATATCCTCTCATTGGTACTCTTTGATACAGTTCCTCTAATTTTTAGCTGCTGTCCCATTCTTATTCTAATACAGGGTCCATCTCTTACTTATTCTATTGTAAAGACAGAATCACTGTACCAAAGCCTGAATTTGCTCAAGGTTTACGCTTGTCAAAACAAAACTGCAGTTTGCCAATCTGCATACTTAATCGGGTATGTCTCTGATAGAACATGCAAAAAGAAGTTGGCAATAGCTGGAAAGCAGCTGGACCATTACTACTATTTATGGGAAGAAGGTACGATTTCATACTGTGTATAGACCCAATGCCTGCCCTCCAGTCCATTTACATGAAGTTTCAAATAGTTTGATTAACTAGCTCACTATCACTAATGTTGCATGACTGGGGAATTATGTGCTGCAAGTGCAAGTACTCCTTTGCTGCTCCTTGTTCCAGTTGCAGCTTTATCCAGCATGTTGCTCTCTTGTGATATTTAAGAGCTGGGTTAATGGCAAGCCTTTTGCTTGGAGTCTAGCAGGAATTATTAACCTATGACAAAACTGTTAAGTTTTTAGTGTGGGTTTTTGTTCCTATGTAATTTTTTTGAACTCTGGTTTGCATTTAAATTTAATTTTCTGCATCTTTGTCTTTCAGTACAGGTGGTGAGTCTTCAAGAAAATAACCATTAGTGAAAAGATTGACAAAATCTCTGGAAAGAAAACAAGATTTGAATGATATATAAAATTAGAAATCAGACAGTCACTTTCATACTTGAAATAAGAGATTCCTCATATGACCAAATAACTTGGGTCTAAGGTGTGTTCTCACATATTTACAACTGATATTTGTTATCATGATTGCAGTTAGTTCTAACTGGAATACAGACTGGAACCCTTTAGTGACTGTTGAACGAGCCTGCAAATCAGCTTGATGGAGTCCTTGCATCTAGACGTTTACAGCACGTTAGTGTGGAAAACATGCAGTTGAAGGGTGTGGTGACAGCCTGGGCTCTTCTGCAGCTACATATGCTGCATGTCCATCCGTGTCGTGTGAATAGATATACCTGCTGAA
>NW_010123640.1:35606-77190 GCF_000699245.1 Pterocles gutturalis
GCTGCTCATAAAGGTTTGACCACTTACGTGACCTGACTGGTACATGCCATGGCATGACTCCTGTTGCTCTAACAGGAGAAAGTCCACAACTGTGCTCAATGTTTTGGGATTTCATGAACTTGAGAGACTTGTAGAAAGAGGAAAACAGGTTAAAAGCTGATGACTCAGATAAAAGGCATGTTTACATCACTGCTTATATATATACCTTTAATGTATAGGACAAGCACATGCTCTTTGCTGACCCTTGAAGTCATAAAGTTGGCTTGGACTTATGTATTTAGACATAACTACGCAACTCTGGTTTGGTTCTTCAAAGGTAGTAGTTCCACGGGAATTACTAACAATATAACTTAGCATTCACAAATTTTCCTAGGTATTTTTTTCAAGTGATAGACTAAACGCAAGTTGTCTATTCTGATAATTATGTGAAGTGGTGATATATTGAAGCTTGAGGAAGATACTATATATGTAATAACTACATATACATATATGTGTATATGAGAGAGAGAGTTATACTGCTAAGTGAGAATACAGAAGATGCTTTCCCATACTACTGACTCAGTATTTAATTTGAAATTATTATTGGACAAAATAATCCAAGTAGTAAACATGGAACCAGAAATTCCTACATGACTGAAGCAGTTAACTCCTTCTTTCCAGCCAAGGTGGAAGAAACTCCACTGAATTTTGAATCAGACATCTAAAAGTTCTTTTTCTCCCTCAGTATAAACAGAAACAGAATGTTTGTCCTTCTTCAATAAAGGACTACAAATCCAGATGGTAAACTAATAAAACTGTCTCAGAAAAAATAGGAATAAAAAAGTAAAATGCTTTTTTTTGGTGCTTATGTTTGTGTTACACATTCTGAATAGGTTCATGGAGTATGTACCAGTTATAAAATATAATCCTGTGAGGGTAGATTGGTAAATGATTTCTACTCATTTCACTTGTTTCAAAGGTGACTCCATCACCACTATCTGAAAGATGCTCTGCCCTTCAGTAACAAATGATTACAGCTAAATGAATCCCAGAGGTTTGCCCCTAATGCAGAACAAAGGCACAAGAATAAGAGCTGTGGTTCAAGATCTATTTTTTATACCAGCATAATTTTTTGCTTCACTGATCTATCACTAAACAACAGCTGCTGGGCTAGAAACTTACTGCACTGTAGGAACGTTACCAAATCCTTCAGTGACTGGTCGCATGTGTTTGCCTCAGGCCTTAAAAAAAGTCAGAAACTTGTGAAGAAGGACTGTCAGGTTAATGTCACCTTATTTCTGTAAAGGATTTGAAGATGCTAGACAGACTGGAATGACAGCCTGCAGTAAGTCTGAATTTCTAAAGGACTTATATTATGATCTAAAAAAACGTGGCCAACCTATGTTGAAATGGTAGGTGCTGGAAGAGGGAGGATAAGTGAGTAAAATTAAAATAATTTGTGTTTTTATATATACTGTCTTAGAAATGTAACCATTTCTGTACTTACAAGTTGTTGGATTTTTTTCCCAGTTATCAGAGACCTGTGCTCTAATTTCTGGATGCTTGAAATAGCCTTCCTATCACTTCCTAGGCAAAAAATATCACAAAACCAGTAGCATATAAAGCATTCATAACTGGAGAAAAAACAGATTTTTCTTATGCTAGGTGCTATCAGAGGTCTGTATATAAAAAGATTAAAGAACCAATGTGGATTGTCTTGATTTCCACTGAAACGCAGTATTCTTTTCATTAATAATCACCTTTTGAGGGTGATTATTAATTCTGCAGAAAACATAAAAAAATGGTAACCGCCCCAGCTACAAGAACTATATTAATAAATAACTTAAAGAAGATATAAGAAATTGCACTGTTTTTTTAAGAAAGTGACCCCAATGAGTTATGTAGTTCACATGTGATAATGAACTACAAAAATAGTAACTGTACAGTAAGTACCCATGTATAGCGCCAAACTAATAAAATGCAGTAATTATAGATGGCATGAGGTGCAGAAGCTCTTACTCTTTCCTGTAAAAGTGAAGTTGTAATAGAAACAGAAGGAAGGTTTTGCAAAGATTTTAAAATAAACAGGTTTTGTTTTCTCTACAGTACTAGAGAAGCCCATCGACGAGTCAGAGGCGTAAACATTTACGAATCTGTACAGTGTCCCTAAGGTTACCAAATCATTCTGTTCTTCATCACTTCTTTTGCCCCCACCATATGTTTTCATCTTTCTTTTTGATCTTGAGGGAGTTTATTCCTGGTTTTAAATATTCTTATAATTTAAGTACATTGAGCTAATTCTAAGAACATATGACATTCAGTTTTGCTTGGAGATGTATTTTACATTACTGAATGGACAGCTGAGGTGTACTTGATCCTATTTCCATACATAATGGAAGGAACTGGTTAATCTCTTGAAGTCCCTTGCTCTCAGGACCGTAAGAGCACCAATAGGCCTCAATGGTCCTGAACAACCAAACTGTCTGTGGGCCCAGGGGCTCCAGTTAGGCTCAGCCTGGGCTACCACTTCCTGCCTGAGCTATTCTGAGGAGCACCAGGCTCCAGCTCAGCCCTGGCAATGTCTATATCTGGCTATGGACCCTGTTGATCCAGACCCGGATCTGCAGACTGACTGCCTGGTTTGACGTGGGACCTGTCTCCTCACTATGGATCTGTCTAGTGGTCACGGGGTTGTGCATTGCCCTGGTCCCCATCACTGGACCTGATCATCACCTGCAGATTGACTTCTCAACTTGACTTCAGGCCTGCCTCGTCAGAAGAAAGTTGCCTGAGACCTGGAATCTGGGAAAGGCCAAGTGGCCATTCCCCGATCAGCCTTGCTCACCTTGCTTTTGGAGGTGGCAGGACAGGGCCTGTGAATGTTGTAAACTTAACTCAAGTAACTGGCATTTATACATATGAGATAATACAAGTTCAAAAATAAACTACCACACATTGCAACTGCCCAAACAAGAGTGGGTTTGATATAGATTCCACAATTATTTCTACATGTCAGAAACTCACCCTTCATGATTTTTTTTTAGTCAGAAATCAGCTTGATGTCTGTTCTAAATGCAGAAAATATGTGATGAAAAGTGCTTGAAAGTTTTCTTTCATAGCATTTATCCAAGTAATTCCCATATCCATCAGACCAAAGAACTGACCTGGAAAATCTGTCTGCAGAAGATATAGAAATATAAAGTGCTCCTAACTAGAAAGATCTCCAGTAGAAGTAGTACTGCAGATTTGGTAACAGCTGCTTGTTTCACTATGGAGAACTGTAACAAAAAGAATCAGGAGATTAAAACAACAAAGTGAGAGAACACACAAATCTGACAGTAACTTATATTTGCTGATTCCTCTTCTTGGATTAATACAAATTGATTTGGAACCACATGAAAAACTGGGATAGGCAAAGAGATGAATAAGTGATGGGAGAACCATCCCTGTGAAGGAAGGGTGAGTTTGGCAGCCTGAGTACTTCAATTTTCCCATGTTCTAACAAATCCAAGTTGCATAGCTCTGAAAATTAACAGTGTATGAAGAACTGTGAAGTTCGAGTTGAAAGCTCAGAATATTTTGATGTTACAGTTCACCTTGTCACACGAAGCATCCCAAAGCAATGCTTGACATGTTGTACAAAATGTATCTGGAAAAATAAAATTTTAGTCTTGCTACTGCGCTGATGCAAGAAAGCTTATTCCAGCCAAAAAGAGCCATATCAGTGGCACCCCAAACATGATTTTTGAGATACAAAAAGCTATGAGAAAAAGAAATTGTGAAGATGCAATGTATGAATTTGTTTCTTTTACTTAAGAAGTCCCAGGGCAGAGGGTGTTAAGACTTAGTTCATAACTGAACTTCCTCTCTCAAATACAGCCCTTAGAAACACTTGTTCAACTCAGACTCAACAAATGCATTATAATTTGTATTTACAAAGCTCTTTATTTGTATTCCTACAATCTCTACTTACCTAATTATAATATGAATGCTTTCAAGTCCCTGTGGAACATGTGCAATCAGTATAAAAAGCAATGACTATGTCCCAGCAGTCATAAGCTGGAAAAGCTCCTGTGACCAATCACTAAGATATCTCTTGAGAGAGTGGAAGGGGAGAAAAAAAGCATAAGAAGATTATATAGTTTTAAAAAACCTTTCCAAATGGCTGTGTTACTCCATCTCTCAGACACCACTGATTCTTACTTTTTATGACCTCATGTTTACTATCAAAGGAAGTCAACAGATCTTGTATAACAATGCCTCTGTTTTCACTTCTTGTTCATAGATGTGTAGCAAATCCAGAAGAAATGGAGGGGCATGAGAATGACTGTAGAATGAGTAGGAAAATTAAACTTTTTTCTTTCAACTTTGTGTAATTTTACTGCTTTTCCATTTGAACTCTGGTAAGTTGCATATAAAATCATAATAAGGAAGGCCAAAAAATGTTTGAAGAGCAACTTGCTTAAGGCATAAAAGCTAATAATAAAAGCTTTTTCAAACACATCGGAATCAGAAAACCTGTCAGAGTTGGTAAGGCTGACAGATGATCAAGGAGTGAAAAGAGAACCGCAGGAAGGTTAAGACCACAACAGGAAAGCTAAATGGACTCTTTCCATCAGTGCTCACTATGAGGGAGGTTAGGGATATTGACATCAGGGCCATTCCTTAAAAATCATGAGTTCTCGATTTGCCTCAATTTGAAGTGTCAATAAAAGAGGTTTTAGAAAAAAATTATTATCAAAAATTGACAGTACAAGAAACTATTCACTTAAAAGTTTTAAAGGAATTAAATATGAAATTGCTGAACTCCTAAGATGATGTTATCTATCAGCCAAATCATCTTCAACAACCGAACAGAGGTGGTAAGTACAATATCCATTTTTAAAATGGGACCAGGGATGATTTCATGGACAGAGACAAGCAAGTCTGACCCCTCCACTAAGTAAATCTGTAGGAATCTGAATAAATAACAAAGTTTCTAAGCAAACCAGCTTTATTGATCTATTTGATTCCCTTAAGGGACTGCAGGAGCAGGTACAGAAGGGTAAACCAGAGGATTATTTTTTAAGTTTTTTTTAACAAGATCCCTTTCCAAAGGCTTAGCGGAGAACAGATAGGGCAATGATAAATGAGAAATTTCTCTTGAGGACTATTGACAGTTTAAAAGATGGGATATAATGGATAAGAAGAAAAGACTTGTTATCATAACAGGAAAGGTAACAATGGATTATAGAAGGATTTATGCTAAAACATTTACTATTCAATGTGTGACCCAGAAAAGCAACAGAATGATGAGGTAAAAAAAATATATATATTATACAGAATTATTCAGGATAATGAAAAATAACTGTTATATGAAATGCTGTTAAAGAACTTCACAAAACTAAGGGTAATAAAATAAAAAAATGAAATCAAATAGTGATAAATGCAAAGAAATGCCAATGGGAGAGATTAAGCATCAGGATATATATACACCCTAGATATTTTCACTCATGTCCTGGTTTCAGCTGGGATAGAGTTAATTTTCTTCCTAGTAGCTGGTATAGCACTGTGTTTTGGATTTAGGGTGAGAATAACGTTGATAATACACTGATTTTTTAGCTGTTGCTGAGCAGTGCTTACACTAAGTCAAGGACTTTCCAGCTTCTCATAGTGCCCTGCCAGCAACGAGGCTGGGGGTGCACAAGAAGCTGGGAGGTGACACAGCCAGGAGAGCTGACCCTACTGGCCAAAGGGATATCCCATACCATATGATGCCATGCTGAACATGGTGAGCAATAAAACTGGGGGGAGTTGGCTGGGGAGCCACAAGCTCAGAGACTGTCTGGGCATTGGTCAGTGTGTGGTAAGCAACTGCGTTGTGCATCGCTTTTTTTTTGTATATTCTTTTATCATTATTATTATTTTCCTCTTCCTTTTCTGTCTTATTAAACTGTCTTTATCTCAATCCATGAGTTTTACCTTTTTTCTGATTCTCTCCCCCATTGCACTGGGGGAGTGAGCGGGCTGGGTGGTGTTTAGCTGCCTGCCAGGTTAAACCACAACAGCTCAGGAGACAGAACTTAATTTCACTTCAGATTGCTCTTTGAATATGTTCAAATCAGAACAGAACTGTTCAAAAAGGTAAACAGAGCGTTAACAATTACTGAAAAGAAAAAACAGTATTATGTTACTACCTAAATCAGTCACAATCCAACTATTTTGGTTACTTCTGCCTAAAATACAAAGTAGAACCAAAAAAGACATAGAGAGGCTGACATTAATGACAAGAGCTATGAGACAGCATCTACACAGAAATTAAATAGAGAACTGAGACTAAACCTCTTCATAGAGGAAAAGAAATCTCACAAAGATTCTCTGATAAA
Source organism: Pterocles gutturalis (assembly GCF_000699245.1). Lineage (NCBI taxonomy): Eukaryota > Metazoa > Chordata > Aves > Pterocliformes > Pteroclidae > Pterocles > Pterocles gutturalis. Next base: position 41,951 of record NW_010123640.1, read on the forward strand.
GATTTATCACAACACAGGTATTTTGAAAAATCTATGATAACACAAATGATTGAAGGATTACTCATCAAATTCTTAAGCAGCAAAACATATACTTTTTCATGCAGTCAGAATTATGGAAGTCATTGCAAAAGGTACCATGGAGAACAAAAGTAAAACAGCACCATAGAATAGAATAAAATAAAATTTAAAAAAAAAAAAAAAGGGTTTACAAAGAGATTATTCTAATTTACCATAGGTTCACAATTGGTTATAAAGCACAATGGTTCTGAAGCTACCACCAATTATAGAGATATTTAAACATATGACTTCCAGAAATTACAGCCCTATATAAAAGGAAAGATCATATTTCATCTGCCCTGTGCCGTAGATGTGCTACTGGCCAGAACTGCAAATAGGATACCAAATGAAAGAGACCTCTGGTTTGACACAGTTTATTTTTAGAGTCCCCAAAGACAACAAATGTTAATACCACCTCTGACGTTCATTCACATACACAACTAACTTTCATTTGGACTAACAGTTTTGTGATTGCCTTATAGGAGTAACAGACAAATATTGATATCTTAAAAATCCTACTCCAATTGCTCCTAGTTTTACTAGGGAAAAGTTTTCTCTCTTCCTCTTACTGGGTTACAAGATTTGCCTGCCCCTGCCTGTTTTCTCAATCTTAAAAGTTCTTTACAAAACTATTAATTTGCTGGAATGTAAGTGGAAAGACACGCTCTGTACTTTCATCTAGATAAAGGAGTCCAAGCTTCCAGATTGCTGGTAGAGTGCTGAAGCAGCCACCATTATGTTGGGGAAAAATAATATCTAATCATAAGTGGACAAAAATAGTTATTTTTGTTTGCATTTTTCAATGATTTGATAGAGTTGGACCAGAAGAAGTAACAGTAATCAGTTGTGTTCCGCAAAAGGGAACTGCAAATCAGCAAAGTGCAGTTATCAAAACTTTCTCAGGAAGGTTACCAATTCGTTATTGAATTGAATTCATTACTTTCCTCAATGCCAAAGTGTACGTGACAGTGAATTACTGAAATTACAGAATATGCATTCACAATTATACAACTAAGCCGTTTGTTCCTTTCTGGATATGAATCCTTGCTCTAGAATTCTTTGAAGTGCAATTAGTGAACAGCATGCATGCTGCAGGGAAAATCAGTGAGGTTTTGCCACTGGTTTCTTTTGGGCTGGCATCCTTTGTATTTTGCAAACATTGGCCTTCTTTACTCCAGATGCATTTTTTAGAGTATTTGTGTTTTGCAAAGCTATTTAATAATGTCTATATTGAGTTTTTTTCCCCATAAAGTGTATTTATGCCTCATCATCTTCAATTGTCATTTATTTTTGCTAAAGTTCCCTTCCCTTTTGCTATTTCTACAGGGAAATGTTAAAGATTTTCTCCAAATTACAGTTCTCTAGCTCTTTTGATTGCCCTCCAGGTTTCACTACAATCACTGGCAGCTGAGCATGAAATCATGCTGCTGAGTAAAACATGGTGGCTTCTTGATTACATTTCTTTTACATATTTATTTGTATGTTAGAAGATGAGGAACAGAATGCCAGTCAGTGAGCTACGTTCTGATTGGCAGGTGACAATGCCGTAACACTGAACAGCACCTGTGCCTACACAATGTTTACAACAAATCAAGTCTTCGATGAAAATTAATTACCCAACCTCAACCTTGGAAAGGCCAAGTGACACTGATTGGGAAATCAAAGCAATAGCTGAAATGTTACCTGCTCCCTTCTGTAAAGGCGTACAGCTTTCTCATTATTGCATTTTTTCAGTTTTAGGAGAGTTCGCTGGATTCCACATTCAGCCTCAGCTGCAAAGTATGAGCTGTAAGAGGTAAAAGCTGCACATCACAACTTTGTGGTACAACTGTTTAACACTGTTTACTGCTATTCAAGGGATAGGGTTAAGTTATTTTAGACATTGATTTTTGAAGCAAAGAATATTAAATTATGCCAGCAATTCAATTCTGTCTTCCTAAAACTCAATACAAATTGGGTCACTTCCATTGACAGACATCTGAATATACATTTTTCATACTAGAGGCAACACATTTAGTCATGATTGTATTGCTCACTGAACACCAGCATCTCAGATCACATTCAAATACAGCAGCATTTCCTGATATTTCTTGATCCTTTAGGAGATGACAGAACCAAAAAGCAGAGTTCAGAGAATATACAAAAAACCATAGAGGTTTTACAGTTACGAACACTATTTCTTGACTTAGCTGGATACACAGTAACAAAAAACTTATTATTTGCTTGAACAAAAATGTTTGTTCCTTTTAGGCATTCCAGCCTGCAACTCTATCGAATTTCTTTGCAGGGTAAGACTGTGTAGATCACAATCTTGTTTGGTAGAAATCTCCACCACTCCTTGTATACACATCACATTTTTAAATAAAACACATTTTTCAAAGCTTTAATGAAATAATTAGTTTTTAAAATAAATAATACCAGTATGCTAGTGAGTAGTATGTTTGAACACAATTTTAACCATCATTACAATTAGTCTTTTTGCTTTAATGTTGTGACAATCCATTTCATGCTGTACAGTCAAAATTTTTACAGACATTTCCAGTCCTTGCAAAGCTTATCATACAGGAAGGTTGGGAGGGGGCAGAGGAAGGTCTAAATTATTGGAAAAGAACAGAATATAAAAATACCATAATACATACAGTTCAAATGAAATCTTGACAGCTGCTATTCACAAATATTGCTGACATGGTTTATATTATATTAAAATTCAGAATTTCTGCATTTTCATCAGTTTCTCATTTCACATCTGGCATTTCATGTTGTCAGCATGCCGTGATTTACAAGGCTGTATATGTGTAAAAATGTTGTTTTAAATGGACAATTTCATAAGCACGTTTACTAATTGATATACTGTGGCAACTTAAAATGTAAACATATTGTGTGTTGCAAAAGTCAGAGTGCTTTACATGAGAAAAAGAGCTGAACCTAACAGCTTCAGTTTCATTAAACTTTTATGAAAGTCACTAGAAAACAAATATTTCTATGCAAATTTTAAAATAATGGTTTAATTTGTGAAGTTGCTTTGCAATGTCAAAAATGCAATGTAAAATATGTAAAAAATGGTATTGATACTCATTACCAGACGATACAGAAGCTGTTAACCAGACAGACCATGGAGTCTTAATAAAGCACTGTTTTCTAATAATGTCTACACAGGATTCATTGTGATATTTTCCAAAGGAATATAAAGCAAGTCTAACAGAAAATGCAAATGCTCTATTCAGTAATGTTTTTCTTCTTCTAAAACTTGCAGAAATGATGGAAAGGACAAATTTCCTGGGAATTAAGTCAATATTTTATACATTTCATCATGCTTCTGTATTCCAGTCTTCAGAAGGAATATAGGATACAACCTGTACTTCTGCAGTTCCTTGTGACGTATGGCATGCAAAATCATCTGCATAAAGTGACTTTGAAAGTTTGGGTAGGCCCACAGAATTTAGTAGAAGTCCTGAAGTATAACATTAGTCAGAAATAAAATGCACTGCTCTTTACAAAGCTGCCTCTCCCTTTTTACATAAGCCACTATTAAGCAGCTCAAAGTCTGGAATAAAATTGTATGATTCATATAACGATTTTAAGACAGTAACAAGACACATTTGAATTTCATCCAAAAATCTGCAGTGTTCCAGAATATTTCTTAACAGAGCTAAGTGAATCATGAGAAAGAGGTGGCAAAATGATTCCAAGCCTAACCCTGTTTCCCTTTGCAAGCCTTCTACTCCATCTGTAAGAAAGAAATGGCTTTCGACTGTGTACAGGCAATGCTCTGACACTCACACTGACATAAATTTCAGTTTTTCCACTGATTTTATATTACAAACAACTATAGAGAGGGGCTCTGATAGCATCACCAGAAACTCAGTATCCTCCTCCGCTGACCTTCTCAGTCAAATCCCTTCTTCCTACCAATATCTTTCCCAACCAATACATTTTATTCCCACATTCTTTTTGGTATTATTGCAGGAAAGTTTTCCTAGTATAATACAAATGTGCGATTAATTTTTTTCCTAGTCTGAATTTTTGGCATAGTTGGACACTTTTATTTCTACAGAGCAATATCAAAGATATTTGCCATTTTATAAAGCCATGTCTTCAGATTTTCCTTGTAGTTGTTCTGCTGGGGCCAGGTTTGCTTAGATACAGCTTAACGGCCTCGGCACATACACAGTAGGTCATACGAAAATTAAGACTGCTAGAAACCCTTTTGGTTAATCTTTCTGCATATGTGTATCATAATCCACTCAGCCTTCACCTTATCCAGAAAGTTTTAGATTTTTGAATAATGTTTTCAAAACTGCTTTCCCTTAAGATGATGACAAACCCCATGCACCAACAAAAATGCTTAATGTCTTGGATCAAATAGGACATGATCAAAACCAGGATTTGAGCACCAAGGAAGTCCAAAACATGATAATCAAAATAATTCTCTCATTTGGGACATTAGGTGAAGGCAGTACACCAGCAGCCACTTGCCTAAGTGAAAATTGGGATTAATGAGTGTCCTGCAGCCTCGTAGCATTCATTCCAGAAGACTACAAGTAAGCATGGTACTTGCAGAATATTCCCTATCTTAGAGAAGTTGGCATTTGGCTATGACACTTCTCCAGCTTTTAGCTATGAACAGAAGTCCAAGTATCTTCTTGCAAAAGCCTAAGCATTCCTCCCTTGAGACCTTCAGATCACTTTTTTATATACCTCAAGTGTGAATTTAACAGGAATTGCCTGCTGTTAGACCTGAATCAGACAAGAGTAAACACATTTTCCTCAGCCATGCTATACAAAAGCCTTTTGTATTTGTATGAATTCTTTTAAAAGTCAGCAGAGATCTAATTATAATGAACTATGAATAAAACATCTAATAATTTTCCTAAAGACAGGTGTTTAGGAAAGACCAATCAACAACTAAATTTGTCAAAGTACACCATCTGTATATAGATATTTTAACAGAACAGACGTGGTTGTTAGTCAACTTCTTTCAAGAATTTCTCAAGCTTCATTACATGTTACATTTTTGATTAAGTACTGTGAAATTACTACCTTGTCTGGAATTTAGTGTTCTCATTTACTATTTTTGTTTTCACATTTTTCATGGCAGATCGTGCGTTTACGTATTTGTGTAAATTGGGTTTTCAAGCAGCAAATTATAATATTTTACAATCAATAGTGCTACAGTGTGAAAGAAACAGTGTCAGGTTTTCATTAAATTGGAGAAGAGTGCAGTTAAAGGAATGCTAACAAGTATTGATGTTTAGATTTTATTTATCAATGTTGTTAAACTCCTCTCCACTGCAGAGTTTATTTTTCCACATTAAAAAAAATGTTATTTGGTATCTCTTGGGCTAAGTTTTAAACAAGATAAAGTACCTTGTGAACTAATTTATTTTGAAGAAAAAAGAAAATACAATTTGTGTCTTTTCATTGAATTATCTTTAGGTGTATTAATTTAACCCAAGTCTTATATTTATTTAGTTAAAAAAGAAACAAAGCAAAAATCAAACAGTGTATCTTGTTCTGTACCAAATTTGGAGAGCCTATCCTTATGGTATTACATAAAGAATTTTTTTTTTTCAGTAATCTGTGTACCATACGTGTAAGAGACAACAATACTGTACTATCTGTAAACTTCACAGAATAATATTTTCACCCTATATTTTATCTATTACAGGCAACCAAATTACCTATTTGGGCTGGAAAATTCTCCTATATTCAAATGTTTGAAAGAAGCTAGGTTAAGCTTGAAAAAAACATTAAATACATTTGCAGGGGAAGTTATCTTTGCTTATAAATACACTGACCAAACCACTTTTTCAATTAAAGTTCAGTGTTACATGTTCATACTTATGTGACAAATACAAAGAAGCATGTAATGGCAATCACAGTAGATATTTTGAGTAGAAAATATGACTAAAAAAAGCAAGAACAGCACTTTTAATGTTTAGCCAGCAGTTCAGTTTTTTAGTTTCCTGTTTAGATAGAAGTCAGATTTTTTTAAAAAATAAACAAACCCCTTTTGAGGCAAATTTTCACTTTTTCTGAAAGAAAAGGAAACAAATCCAGCAGTCTGTCCAAACTGCTCTATCAAGAAACCTTGAATCATTTTGCTTACTTGCTTGTATTAACTATCATTTTTTGAACAATACTGTAACGCCTCATAGGTCCAATGGAACCTTCCCCTGAGTCAACAGAAACTGTCTCGCCATCTTTAGCGCATTTTCCATTATACAGAAATTGCATTTATTTCACTGAGCGATACACACTTGGTTCACATGGACAGTGTGCTTAGAATTCTTTTAATATATATAAAAGAAATTAAATAATGAAATGAAAACATTAGAGTTTTTTTTTCTTAGCTTATTGGAGCAGATTTTTGCATTTCTGCATGTGCCCATTGTTCACAGAAACTACTCTACCATTACCATAAGTAACAATCTTTTAATGTAATAATGACCTGTGTGAAGCATATACTCCTCCTTTCTAGGAATTTACTGAGAGCTCCTCCAGAATACCAACAGTGAAGAAAGGGAGCAGCACCAAGATGTTCTGGTTTATGCTGCATGGGTCTATTCCATTTGTCCAAAAATTAAAAAAATTATATTATGAGTTAGAGATTAGGAATATTAATCTCTAGGGGAAAAAAATAGTATTTAAAGAAGAAAAATCTTCTATTGATTTAGGTGATTCTGGTTACTCATTATTTAACTCAGACCACAGCATGATATCTAAGCTTTCATCACATGCTGAAAAAAATGAGTCTTTGTAATTAATTTAAAATATTGTACATGCACCTCACCTATAGTGAAATCCAATTTTCCATATTGCACATTTCAGTCAGATTTACAGTACTGTATTAGATTTTAATGAGATATATGACCTCATTTAATAATTTACTTTTTACCATTGAAGAAGTGTAAGGAAAAGTTGAAAACAGTATTTCAGAAGAAAATTGTTAAAGCAAACCATGATTCACTTACAGACTTAAAAAGTGTTCTGCTGTTCTACCTTTGCTCTATAGCTTTATATTCTAACATATATTCTAATATGCATTATATTAGCACACGCTTGTCTGAGATCTCCACAACAGCTTTAAGTAGATTCCTGGAGACTACAAAAGGTGTCCTCTCCATTGGACACCAGTTGAGCATGTATCTCAATGACTTTTACATATGTGACAAATCTGACATACTCTTAACCCATTGGACTAACTGTGCATGTGTCATATTAATAATTATATGACATGAAGTGCTTAAAAGAAGAAATGAGAAAATTACTTCAGGATTTAAAGCTTGCAATGATATAGATAAAATCTCTGAACCAGGAAAAACTGAAGTCTCTACCTAAGTTTACACACAGAATGGTTTATACACTGATGTGGGACTGCCCAGCCTGTGATCTTGTAAACAGTGAGAATACCAATAAATATTTAACAAATACATATTAAATTGACTAGGAAAAATGACCACCTTTTGGACATAGAATTCCTCTTTTATGTTCAAAACTGAGAAGATGGTCTAAGTGCCTAGAGGACCTCAAAAGTTCCCTTCAGGCCCCTTGGCAGTGACCCTATGAACCTATAATACAGCTATATGAACAACAGAAACTCTTACAATGTTTCAAATAATGTTTTCATATTGACTGGATGAAATCTTTAATTTCTATGGCACAACTTTGCAAAAACACTTGTTATGGTAAAGGAAAAAATGTCAGTTCAATCTTTAATTTAATTTTCTGGAGAAGAATTTCATGTATTACATGGTCATGTTTAATTTTAGAAAAGAATGTTGACTGATATCCACTAAATGTTAACAGAGGCACCAGAGCCACACCTTTGTTATTATTTTCCACTGAGGCATGTGAATTTAAAAAAAAAAAAAAACAACAAAAAAACCCAAAAAACATAAACCAGAACGTTACAAGAAGAAAACATCTCTTTTTTATGATGAAATTGACATATACAGTATTTGTTATTTCTGCATTGTCTTCATCAGTCTGAGCCTGACACATATATTTTAATACATGATTTATGGTTATAAACTCATATTCCATTCCCATTTATAATATGGTGTCACATTTCATCACAAGCACATTTAATCATCTCCTGTCTGCATATTAATGGTTACAAATATGATACCTGTGTAGACTGGCAACCAGTGGCTGTAACTGTCTCAGATTGCAATGGTTGAACGCTCTGAAAAGTAATGATAAATAGATAAGTCCATACATTTTTATATATCTGTCCCATATTAATAACAAACATGAAATTCCAGTGCTTCACTAAGAACTTGATTCTTCTTTCCTGTTGAAAAATCTTTTGCAAGTGCTTATCTGTCCTCAAAACAGCGTCAGTGCATAAAATTGAACATATCTCTATAGAGAGAGAATTTGAGCCTACAAGAATTAGGCTTATGCGTATTTTTATTTCTACTTTTAATTGAATGTTTGACACTTTTTGTGCATTCTGTCACAAAGTAATTTGCCATACTTTATAACAGGCAAGCATATGCAGATGACAAGCCAAAAATCTTGTACTGTCAGCATATAGGCAAAGTTCAAATCGAAAGCAGACAGTGTTGCCAAAATTCTGAGTACAAATTCCAATTGTGTCCTGTGTGTTGAAAAATATTACAAGATCATCTCAGAGCCAATTCTAGAAAATACATCTGATGATCATGTACATTGAAGTTCCAGAACATTTTTCTACACATTGATCATTTAAAATGTTATTGTGGATCAACCTAGAAAGTGAATATACATTCACTGCATCACTTACATTAGTTTTGTCAAAGTTTTCAGTTACAAAAATAAAACAGACTCATAAAATACATCATTCATAGGGTAAGAAAATCCATATACTAAGGCAGAAAATCTCTGTAAAGGAAAACGAGTTCTGAATATGAACAGCTCTATTTTCTTCAACAGGAAAACAAAAGCAACATAGAGCAAATGTCATAATAGCATCATTTGAATGCAAGAAGATTAATATGGTTTTGGTTTTTCAGAGGGATAAACTTTTGATACTGTAATCAGTAGTCTGTCTTGGAAAAGTCCACTTCTGAAGCAGCTGTTCATAATTCTCTTGACCACAGGTCAATTTTTGAGACTTTCACCATGACAAGCTAATACTTGCTTTGCTTACCCAAACCTTCCTACCAAAATCTTCCCTTCTCCTCAAATAATTTCTTTAGCTCTTTTCTGTATGATCTCCACTTCTTTAACATTTTGAAAAAAAATGAAGGTCCAAGCTTACAGGTGATATTCTACCACGAGTTTCATACTTGTCTCAGGGACATACAATGTGCTAAAAGTGTGTTACAACTCTCGTGCGTGTAACTGCAATTAACTCATGCAACAGCAGACTGTCATTTCCTATAATGACTAGCCAGTGGGTTTCAGAGACAGGGAAAAAAATAGACTCAAAAGTCTTGTTTTCCATCTCAGTTTCTAAATAAGATTAGAGTGAGAAGAAATCTTTTTGTGTTGATCTCTCTGGGCCCTATGAATGGTCCAGCTTGACCCAATTGCAACTTGAATAATACACAATTTTTCAGACAACTCTGCCAACAGCAAGAACTTCCACCCCAAAAGGTACTTCATCTATCAAAGATCATGTTCCAGTTTTAAAGTGTCAACTGTTGGCACTTCTTAAAGACAAAAATTGGCACTCTCCTTGCCACAATAAAATAAAACATTCCATAACAATTTTTTTCTTTGGAAATTACTTCACCGTGTTGTCAGTTGTCTAATGTGAAAGGAATTTGGGATTGCAGGGAATTGTCCTCTTGCTGAATTTTCATGCAAAAATATTGGCTATTCGTTTGCAGGGTTATAAGCAACTGCAAACAGAACCTTTCATGCAAAAGCTGGCAACTGTAACAAGCAGCACCAGCATCAGCTCCATCTTTAAGGTTTATGTCAATTTAAATAAGGCACAATAATTAAAAAGGGGGTTTTTTTTGTAGAAGCTTTTTACACTATTTGAAAGTGTGAGAGGTCATTCATGTCACTCTGTTCTTGAAGAAAAACGGAATCTTTTAATTATGCATGATTCATAATGTGCTACTCATATCTGTTTGTCTTCATTTGTATTACTTCTTTGGGATTGCTCAATGTCAGCAATGTAAAGATATTTGTATTCAGAATAAAGGGCACAAAGACTAATCTCAGTTTTTACCATATCTGAGTTTATTCGTGTTTGCATAATGAAGGAGACTGTGCATGATGAATCATGTATCACAGCTATTATCTACTCTAAATATAGAGGGAAGATAACCGACATTTTTAGCAAAGGTTGTTTGATATTAGTTAACAAGTCCTGGCTTTAAAGATCATTCTACAGTATCATTTAAGAAACATATATTCCAGTTTTGGGCAACAGAAGATAAACAACAACAGTCCCCACCCCCAAAATCTACAGGTGTTTTATCCATTATACCTTTTATATACTACACTATTGCACATCCTGAGGAAGAAACTATATCTCATTCTTGAGAAAAGTAGTTTTGAAATACTGACTTTTCCTTAATCTAAACACACTGTTTCAGAAGTGTTTTACGGAAAGCTTTGGTATCTTTTCCTGTAAAAAATGCATTTGCAATAAATGGCATTTTTTAAATGAAAAATTCTTGATTAAAAGTATGCATTTCAAAGTGACAATTCCTGAGCATTCTTATTTGTTTTCACCTATGTGATCCCTCCAATCTCCTGGAAGCTTATTCCATCCTTCAGTTCTTCAGCCCAACTCTAACTGGCCATTGCTCTTACATTGCTACGGATCAAGTGATTTCCCTTTAAGTTACTCCTATTTTGATTTGGTACAGAGGACATTTCAGCCAGCTGCAGACATTTACATAATTCCAGCTCTGTGAGTAGGCAGCAGCAATGGGGAGGTGTCAGGTTGTGAGCACTTTTGATGACCAGATGATGAATCAGAGTCCCTGACCACAGTTCAGTCAGGCAAAAGAAGTTATGGAGAACATTCATTGCTTAAGAGACAACTAGCTCCTCCACTTACTAAAAATCTCCTCCTGTCATGGGCAGATTTTTATTTTTTCCTCTCTTCTGCTTTTATTTGTTGCCTCCTTAACCTGACTGCTACTACAGTGTGTACACTGTCAGAACAGCCTCGCTGAAAATGCCTCTTTGCTCAACCAGCTGAGGAATAATCCTTCTGAATTATTCTATCTGTCCTACCGCAAATAAGGACATATTTCACTGCAGATGTACAAGTCTGTTTCAAACAAAAAAAATAAAATAAAATCTAGTACTCTATATGCATGCTATGAGATTGAAGATGTTCAGGATAGGCTCACCAGGTTCAGAAAAGAACTGGCCCCAGCCTTTTCTGATACGTAAAGAATATTATGAACTGCATCTGCTTCAGATCACTGCGATCACGTTGCCCTTCACCTGTTCTCTGACATACCTGTGACACAAGAAAGCATATCAGAGCTCTTCTGACAAGAGAGCTTAAGTATGCATTTAATAGAAGTTGTCCTGTGGACCAAAGGTATTACAGGGTCTTTATTCACAATAAATTTTTCAGTCTCTGTTAATTGGCAGTTAGGGAGATTTCTGGACACATCTAGCAGAAGTAACTGAATCTTCTCACATGATTGGGAGTCTCAGCATTTCTCACACCCCAAATTATACAACATTACTTCAGCGATCATTTCCAGATTCTCTATTCAGAAATGCTGCTAATGCCAACAATAGTGTTTCTGAATAAAGCAGCACTGACAACAGTACTCACAGGCTTAATCGACCCACTCATTGTTTGCATTTCTGCCATCATTTTTCATATCAAACCAGACCCTCACAGGAAAGATAGCTCACCATTATGTGATATGTGATCTCCACATATTTTCCACATTTGAAAACAGAAACCAATAGAATAAAAAAACCCCTCCATTAAAACAAAACAAAAATACCATGCATTTTGGACAAATACTGCTTTTTAAACCTCATCCACCATCTCTGTGTCAACTGCATGAATATCACTGATGAGTAATACCGAGCTGTGAGTTTCTGCTTAAACTGCATAGCTGGAAGGGGCTTGGAAATTATTATTTGTGTTATGGCATGACAATTTGTAAATAAATCAAGATGGTAAATATAAATTATTTCAGAGTGTTTCACTTCAGTTGGGGATTCACTGACAGATCTCGATGAATTTCAGCATGCTTGTTACCTTGAGGGCAAGGAGGAGAGAATGGGAAAGTGCTATTAAACAAACAACTCACACCTGCTTTATGTCTGGTTCATTATTCATTTTATGAATTATCAATACTTGGAGATATATGCACCTACAATATAACACTACCGAAGTAAATCTTGGAGGCATGATTTTCCAGCACCACTTTGTTATTAGTGAAGATCACTAAAGTCCTCCCTATAATTAAATTCTACACACCTACTCAACATAAATGTGTTAAGATAATCACATCTAGATCTGAAGTCTCATGACCAGCCCTGTTTGTTTATAATGATCAGAGACTGGTCTGTACTTAAAGGGCAACAGAGAAAGGACAATGGCCTTCTACCCAACTTCTAAAAGAACAGTCCAAGGAGATCTGAAATACAAACGCAGTGGATCTCCGATTATCAAGTATAATACTGTTAGGAAGGTATGATATAAAGTCATACATTTTTTAAAAGCTGTTCTTTAATTATTACTGTAGGTTCAAAGCAATAGGTTTCAAGGACAAAGCACTGACTCTAAGATGTGAAAGCCTGTAAATGGGTCAGGGTACACATACTATTTGTTTCTCAAACCTTCTGAATAATCAATTACAGGAAATTATATTTCAAAAGTGGAATTTGGAGTAAGAAGTGTGTTTAAGTGACAGAAATTTCTAAAAGTTCAGGCCTAAACTGAAACATAAAGAATTTAAACAATGTTATTAATTCATATGAGGAAAATAAAACTAGGTATTCATTGCTTTTGGAAAATTATGACCATTTTACTTTTAGGGTACAAATACTAAAAGAAAAAAAGCTCTGAAAGAAAATCTAGCCTATTCTCTGCCCGATGGAAAGATCAACTTTACTGAAACTATTTCTGAGGGAACTACAGCTAATTTATTCCCGAAGTGATGAAATTCTTTAACAGTCCAAGACAAGATTTACTTCCCACATCATCACTCTCGATGAATCTTTCCAGCTAGATACTGGGCCAATGAAGAATACTTCCTGGATATGTTTCTCTCAGTTACTTCTAATAGTTTCTTCTAGGATATATTTTTAGCTTACTGATGAGAATATCCTGCTATTAAATGATACTACATGCTTTATAAAAAATAATGAATATATATACAGTATCTAGTGCTTCACACATACCAATACAATACCTTACAACAAAAGGAAATTGAGAGGTTTTGACATGATTTCTTTCATTATTCTGTACTATCAATCTTCTAACACCTTTTATGTGTTTATAAGCAGTTTAATTGTTTTATTATTTGTTCCAAAGTTATTCATAATCCCAGCCTCTCATTTTCTCCTCTTTCTCAAAATAGGCAGTATACTTGCCATTTTGCTCTTGTTTGGACCTTTATCCATCTCCTGTTTCAAAGATAACCACTGTTGACTCAAACAGCTTCCATTAACTCTCTCAAGTAATCTGGGTGAATTTCTTCCAGACCAGCTGATGGGTAAGCATCTGATTTAGAAAGAGGTCTCTGTTCTGATCTTTCCCTGTACTATCACACGATCTTTTCCTTTTGCCACTTAATGTTAGTTGCTTTAAAATTATCACAGCAGAAATTTTCAGTTGACTGATGCAGAAAAGATATTAACACTCTGACCTTCTAAAAACATCATCTATAATTTATTTTCCTTCTCATCTGAGAAGCAGACCAGCTCTTTCCTTCACTTTCCTCTTACTACTAATGTACTTACAGAATCCTTCCTTTTATTCTTTATGTGCCTTGCTAGCTGTTATCAGGTCTTTTGATGTTTTGCTTATAATTCCATGTTATTTTTTGATACTTACACTCAATACTTTGACTCTTCTATTTCTATAGATTTCTTTTTCATGATCAAGTCATGAGGAACTCATTATTTATCCAGATCGGTGCTTCACTAATCTTCTTATGACTTCTTTGTTTTAGGATGGCTTCTGCTTTTAGTCTTAATATTTCTTCCTTAAGTAACTGTCAACCCCTCCAGAATCCCTTTTCCCCCCTTAGACATCAGCTTTAGTGGTTTTCTGAGCTTACTGAAACTTCACTTCTACTTTATTTATTCACTATTTTTCTTCTTCTTTTCCAAAACTCATGTATTGGACAACTTCATTCTCATTCAGGTCCAGTCTATAGAGTCTCCTAATTCCTTTGATCACCTAGTTAATTATGTCACTAAATAAAATCCAAACAAATGTTCCATCAGACAGAATTGTGCGATTTGCTTTTATTAGGATTTTACATTTTTGTACAATTTGCAGACTGTGTTGGGCTACTAAGAGCAGGATAATATGTCTAATCAATAAGAATAGTCCCAGAGTGCCTAATTTATATGAATTACAATGGTGAATGTGCTTTATCCATGAAAACACCCAAAAGCAAATATTTTGAAGATTGAGGAGGCTGGGATGAACTTACAAGAAGACCAAAAGTTTAATATTTCTCGTGGGAAGAGTTGTAAAGCACAGAATCTCCCATAAACTTTTACCAGTGAGACACATGTACCTTGACAGATTGACACTTTTCTGTATGTAATTATTTATTATCTCAGATTTTCTAAATCACAGGCACTCACTGTATTTGGTTACCAGCACAACATTGATTCATTCGGGAACAGCACAAGAGAAGAGCAAGTGAATCCATTTATTTTAAGCCATTAACCTTATTGAATAGGTATTTACCATCCAGAACAAGCAAACAACATGCAAATTATTTAAAATATGCAAATATTACAGTCCATGATTACAGAATATTGTTATTTAAGACTATCACTTTAAAAAGCTACTAAAAGAATAGTATTTAATTGATCTTTTTGTAACATTTAGTTGTTCCTTGGTAAATTGACATAACTCATAACTAATGTATTTTTAAGAAAGGATGTAAATGTAACAAAAACCATACAGTACCTTCTTGAAGGTTGAAGTGCAATTTTAGTATCATGCATGCCATTTAATGTTGTAATTTTTAAGAGAAAAGTCTTGTCTGTAGTGCTGTGTTTCCTTCTGTGTTAAGGAACACCAACATTATAACTCAATTACTAATGACACTAATATAATCTCATTTGCTCTTACTAGTGTACAGCACACTAAATGACACTGTCACAATGAAATACTGTACATATTGATGAAGTTCATGGGATGGAATTTCTTTGCAGAAAATAAATTGCACAGAATAAATTACAGAGGAGTATTAATTGTGTCTTTTTTTTTTTTGCACAAAGAATATGGTAATCATGGTGGAAATAAAATAGAGAATCAAGCAAATTCCCATGGATTTGATGTGATATAGGTAAACTATTCACAGTATCACCTGATTTATTTTTTTCCTTCCACCGTATGCAGCTTTAATTTTTCTCCCCTCTTTTTAGAACATTCAAACATAGTTTGGATCAGGCCAATACTTAATAAGAAAGTAATCCTCAGAAGAAAATAATTGCTGTTATAATAAACTCTCACTCAGGAAAACTCAATCAGTAAATTTTACATCCCAAATGCTAGGTAATTGCAGTACTTCTCTAAGAATAGACTGGCAAGTATGTATAGTGTACTAAACAGCTAATAACCCCGTATGAGAATGTAGTCATTTTTGCATTATCAATATTCAGCTACCTCTCAGAAAAGGAAGAAACCTCCTATTACCAACATTATACTCCTCTTGGAGAACAATCAGAAATGCTGATGACTCACCATAAATCCCCTTCCATCTTCTTCTCAAGCACAACTAGTACCATCCATCTTGGTACCCAGAGGGATACTGAAAGGGTTAGCTTAATGCCCAAGAAAGGGTAGATGCTAGAAAGTTTGCAATATAAAAGTGTTAATGGCAGCATTATTGAGAATTAGAAATCTGTATTCTTTGGAATACAAATGTTCATATCATTGTAACTAGACTAACAATAACTATTAGACTACTGATTCTTAAATTAGACTACAAATAAATTCTTGTATTTGTGCATATGCAACCTACACAAACTGCCTGGAGTACTGGGTGTGGTACCCAGCATTTGCCATCATAGCTTCTTCTATACAACATCCTGGAGTCACCTAGCATTCAGGTTACTTGGTAGGGTTCCAACAGGTGCACTGGGTCAGCTGGAGAGGAAGGGTGTTCACAAAGG
The DNA here is from genome assembly GCF_000699245.1 of Pterocles gutturalis. Classification (NCBI taxonomy): domain Eukaryota; kingdom Metazoa; phylum Chordata; class Aves; order Pterocliformes; family Pteroclidae; genus Pterocles; species Pterocles gutturalis. The sequence goes on from NW_010123640.1 coordinate 58,304, forward strand.
CACGCTGGAACTCGAGATTTGGGGTCACAGGCTGGTTATACGTGACCAGGGCTTGCTCTGCAGAATTTGAATGTGAATTTTTAGATTTCCTATCATGCTGTTTGAAAGATAATGCATACTCTTGCACTCAGGAGAAAGTTCCACTGATAGTGAGGTCAGGAATACAGAGAACAAAAGTTTTAGAAATCGGGGGTTAAGACTCAAACAGTCCAAAGGGCAGGAGTATAAAACTCTGCAGAAGGAGCAAAAGCAGGAGAGGCTCTTTTACTGAGTATAAGACCTAATGCTGCACAAATACATTAGAGTTATAAAGTTAACAAGGACATCAACAGCTTGTTTCTTTTCTTTAACTTCAGAATCTGGAAGGTATGTAGCAAAAGAGGTAACAGAAAAAGGGATTTTGTTATGTGTAAAACATCTAAGTTTTGCTCCAATAATTGGATCAACTTCTTGCATTTAAAAGATTTCCTATATGCTGCTCTCCAAGTTATGGAAAGAAAATTTTTCCATGCTGTACTCAGTCTCCGTTTCTCTAATATGAAAATTACATTAGGTGTTGAATAAGATAAAATGAAAATGGCTCAAAATGCAAAGGCTATCAAAATGTCAAGTGCTCTGAAAGAGAGCAGGCTCTAGATATCTCAAGTGGGAAGACAAAATAAAGAATTTATGCATGGAAGTTTAATTACCACATCTCTGAACTTTTAAAGACTTGGTTTTTCAAAGCTGATATTCCCTAACAAAAGCTATTTCAGATGTGTCCATCATATACCCATCTTTAAAAATAATGTTTATAATAGTTATTCTTTGTGGTTAAAGTTCAAAGCAGACAGCAGAAAAAAAAATGCAAAACAAAAGAAAGCATGCAACAAGCTAATAAAGTTGATTGGTAAAATAGGAAAAAAAGGATAGGCCAGATCCCCAGGTATATAAAGCACCACTTAATTTGGCTTCCACCAAACTAGGCCAATTAACAGAGATGAGAATCTATACCAGAGATTAGAGAGAAAATCAGGTAGCACAGTAGTTGTTTTTCTTATTCTACTGCAACAATTACTGATAAATAGCTAATTACCTTGTGTAAAAGTCTTTCCTGTAATGGGTACTGAAATTCCCTTTAGCTGGAGAAGTAAAAGCAACTAATAATTACTGCAAAGCAACCAGGTCCAATATGAAGACCCTAAATTAAAATAAAATGACTGCCTGGCACCAGCATGAGTATCACTGTTTTATCATCACGCATGACTAATGCTACTAAAAGAAAGAGAGTTCAGAAACACAAGAGGGATGTCTCTGGAGACATTCAAAGTCCGCCTGGATGCGTTCCTGTGTGATCTGATCTAGGTGTTCCTGCTCCGGCAGGGGCATTGGATTAGATGATCTTTCGATGTCCCTTCCAATCTCTAACATTCTGTGATTCTGTGAAATGGAGGAAGTGTTGCTTTATTTTGGTGCATAAAACAATGAAATCTTCATCAAACCCATCCTAAAAAAAAAAAAAGTAACTGGCTTCTGGTTCAGGCTCTTTTTGTGGACTGGTTAAAAAATGATACATAAATTGGGAAGCTGTCCAGGTTTCTCAAATGAAATCCATAGTTTCTACTTCCCAGCATGTGATCCAAGTATCACTGCTTTACTTTATGCCAATGGAGTGCAATTTTGTAATGAGTTGGTTTTTTAAAATGGTAAAAGTTTTGCTGTGTTCTTTTTACATCTTTGTATAAACTAAGAAAGAATTTGCTTCCCCATTTGAAGCAAATTTGATATGCACTATCTGGATATTGAAATCCACTAGAAGTGTAATCAGATGTGATTTTAAGGTACAAGAGCAGAGATTCTTTAGAAAATGTACAAGAGTTTTTACGCTTCCTGTGCAGCTGAACATGGAGATGAACAAGGACAGACATGTAGCTGCCTGCACTAGAATACATTGATGTACTGCAACTATGAGGTAATAAATTGTTTTAAGCAGTGTAATTCATGGGGCTGCAGCAGCCACTTTGGCCACAGTGGGCAAAGAAAAAAGGTTCTGTGGAAATAACTGCCCAAGACCTGCTACTCATTCCATTTAATTTTCGAGTTATACAGTACACTCCTATATACCTACTACTCCATGAAACTAAAATGTTACAAGCATCAAACAGTTAATATTATCAGGAAACAAGGAAACTTGCTCCAGTTTTAGAACACCATTATGAGACAGAAAGGAAAATAGTTCCTGACATTGTGTGTTGAGTCTGGCTGGAATTAAGTCAACGTTCTTCACAGCAGCTCCTATGGCACTGTGTTTTACATCTTTCACCGAAACAAGGCTGATAACACACTAATGTTTTAGCTATTGCTGAACAGCATTTGCATAGTGCCAAGGCTGCCTCTGTTCTCACTCTGTCCCCTCAACAAACAGGGTGGGGACACGACCAAGCAGATGACCCAAAGATATTCCATGCCATATAATGTCATGCTCAGCAACAAAAACAGAGAGGAGCATATCTGGGGAGGTTACCCACTTTTTTTTTTCCTCAGGAATTGGCTGAGCACAGGTCTACCCATGGAAGATAGTGAGTGATTGCCTTCGCACCACTTGTTTCGTTGTCTTTCTCTCTTTCCACTTCTCAAAGAGCAGAACAACATCTGAAGTAGATGCACAGTAGGTTTAAGAAGAGCAAGAAAAGCTGTAAGCATAAGAATTAACTCATAATCAAAGGTTTACAGACAATAAAATCTATGTTTGAGGAAGGGAAATTCAGGTACCAGAAAATCACAATGATTAACACATGTAAATATAGTTTTAGTTATATAATACCACAATAGGCTGATGGATGATAGACCCAAACTCTTCTTGGTCATGTCAGAAACTCAGACTTGGAAAGTTCAAGTTAAGCATTTGTGAAAAAAAAAAGAAAAAAAAAAAAAGAAACCCAAAACAAAACCCAACAAGAAAAAAAAACAAAAAACAAACCACACAACAAACAAACCAACGACCACAAAAACCACCACACACCTTAAATTCACTAGGAGGATAGTGCAGCCTTGGGCTAGGTTGCTCTTTCAGGTACTGGAATTTCCATCTATTCACAGAAGTTTCCAAACCTTGGCTCGACAAAGCTATTCACCTTGTCTAGCTGCAGGCTGATAATCATTCTTCTTCAATGGAAAGTTGGCCTTGATGACCTGTGGGGCTCCAATCCAGGTAACTCTGCTATGATTTTATGACGAAGTTATTCCTTTTCTCACAAGAACTAAGAACTTTTTTTTTTCCTCACAAGCACCTTTTCTCACAAGAACTTCTGTATCACTGACAGAAGCCAATAGTACTTCAATAATTTCTAGCAGATCCAACTGAAGTGATGCACTTGAGAAGACTTACTGTGAAGCAGATTTAATTAGAAAAGAAGTACAAAGCATCTTACACCTTACAGCCAAACACAAGAACCTAACAGAAAAGTATTGGGGTGAAAGAAGGGAGAACACATAGGGATCTGAGAATTTGACCCCAACAGTCTTCTTATTTAGCAAGATTCTTCTCGGAAGAAGAGCTAGTCTCAGACCTTTAGCCACAGACATTGCTAAATCCAAATGTCTTATGGAAAAGAATAAAAACTACCTCTGCAGTTTCAGACTAGAAAGTGCCCTCTGCCTTGACATGGACTACTTTCTGAAATGCTTTAGAACTATAGAACCGATCAGTTCTGCTCCAGCGCTATTGGTAAGTTAGGTATTCACAGCACAAGTTTTCAAAGGCAATGCAGATGGACAAGAGCTATGTTTTAAAGACACTGTAGGCAGCTTAAAAGGAAATCTGGCAATTAGATTGAGTTGCCAATGGGTAATGTCTCAAAGTGAAATGGGGACAAATCTGAATAGGGGAATATTATACCCAGACAATGTGGTTCTGTCAATGCATTTATCATGTTTAACTACAGGTGAGAGGCATTATTTTCAGTGAAATAACAACTTTAAATGTCATTTACTTGACTCTTTAAAATAAAGCCTGTTGTGTAATCTCTCTTTTTGCTTCTTGTATATTCCATTACTCTACCTACTACAGAACGAGCCAGTTGTCTGAAATCCTTTACTTGAACTCTTTACTTTTCTAAATGCCGTTGATCCCCTCATGTTTTTTCTTCTTAAAAGTTTTTTTTATAATACTTCCACTTTACCATAATGAGAAATACTGGTGTTTATATTAAGTATTACAGTCACCTTTCTGCTTCTTTGGAGGATTGTTTCTACAGAACATTTAATAAACTGCTGCTGTTTCAGTTCTCTTGTGCTGTAATATCTAGTTGGTGAAATATAATCTGGAAAATTTGCACTTCACCAATATTACGACTCCTAAATTATTCTTTTCCTTCTTCACCTACAAGAAACAAGCCTGAAATTTCCTCACACTTTGCCTGTTTCCAGTCGCATGGCTATTGGAATACATTAGAGCATGTGAAAAGAACCTGCTCAGAGCAGAGACAACTGTTTGGGTTTGCAGAAATATGAGAATGTACTTCCTTGTGACCTATCAACTATGAACGTTCCTGTTCTAAGAAGGGTTGCATCTGCAAGTCTCAAAGTCACGCTCATGGAAAATACTGGATTTAAAAACACCATATATCTTGTCCCTGCATTATAGTTTTTATCCAGTTATAGCAGGCTTGCCTAAATAATTATGGCTACAGAACTGTCTTTATCATCTGACAACTTCACTATGCAGACTACCTTTTACTGTTGTAATAACTGGTATAACGGCATGCTACTTTGCATGACAGTAGCATAAACAAGGTTATTTTAGGAACGTAGAGATGCTCATTGCTCTCAAGTTGGGTAAACATAAATAAATGGTAACTTAAAAATACTTCAAGTAGTCATGGTATATTTTATTACTCAGTTTCCCAGGATATCTGTTATGTTACTGCACATTTTTTCCTAGCTCTTTCAAATGGAAAATTTTTGCTTATAACTTTACCTGCTAATTAGTTCAGAGCTTCTTCGGATGAATCACCACAGCTGGTTCCACAAAATGTGGATAGTTTTCCATTACTTAGGAAATTAGTTTGTCCTTAGCAATCATGTCTAATGGATACCAGCACTAACTATGAAGAGAGGATTTAGGAAGAAGATAACAAAAAAATCTAAATCTCTAAGCCATTTGTGAATTATAAATAAAGTATAATGCATTAGAATAAATTGTAATTCCAAATCCCACTGACCATGCAGATAAGCAAATCCGTGTTAGCTGTAAAGTCTAATATAACCCTCAATCAAATAAGGCACTTCAGTTAGTGAAGGCTGAAACAGATGTGCAGAGTATTCTTGTTAAATACATGGATAAAAATGAAATACAGATACAGATTGAAGAATCTCAATGTTTTGGCTATAACGTACTATTTCTATTAGGTGCTATTCTCCAACTTCCCCATCCCTTCACTGTATTAGCAATAATGCATTAAAAACAAAATGAGAACAAGCCAGCCAGCATTTGGAGGACATTATATCAATGCAAGACTAAGATTCAATAATGTAACTTCCACGTTCAATTATAAATAGTCATTACAGAGGGTTTGGTGCCTTGCATATTAGACACAAAAGGGCAACACTAGCACCTCATTTAATACAAGACTTTGAATAAATGGGTGATTTGGAAAATAGTTTAATTGGAATTAATACATTTATGCGCCTATGCAAAGCTGCTCAAATCCACTGCAAACTGTCCTCCTTTGTGCACAATTCAGCCCCAAAGCACAAGCAGAGTTCACAGGAATCACTTGAGTCCACATGGTTAAACACTTAATCAATTTGCCCCCACTATGCCTTCAACTGGCAGCTGATAGGCAGCAAATAAGACACTTAATAATTTTAAACATAGCAGTTATGATTACAAACATTTAATTTGAACAGTCATAACATATAGTTATTTGACACTTAGGTTTAGATCTCTCAAACACGGTATCATCAGGACTCCTACAACAATTTCAGCTATTTCTTAGTGGTTATAATAATATGAAGGTCTGCAGAGCTACATGAATTAATCCTTTGCACTATTTTTTGGTAATTAGTTTTAACTTGGTGAGCTCCACTATTACCTTCTGTGCCTGTATATAACAAGCATCTGGAAGTAAAACTGAAAGTCCACTAGGCCTTCTGGGTTTTATTCCCCAAGTTGGTTTGCTTTTTCCTCTAAAACTGACACTAATAACCACTTATCAATAATTCTTTCTCACTGTCACTCTGTCAGATATGTTCAATAACATGAGTAAGAGAAGAGGTGTAGAAGAGGTGCATACAGCTGTCAACATAGATAGAACTGGACCATTTAAAAAATCCTGTATCGCTGGTTTAGCACATCATTGTTTTATAATCCAGCAAAAATGAACCACTGGCTCCACTGCCATTATTAACAATTGAAGCTGTACAAATTATATCGGTTTTAAAATGAAGCAGCACTTCAAAGGGCACGGACTGATAGAAAAGGGAACAACTTTGTAAATGGTAAAACAGAGGATATCTTGACCTTTGTATGAAAGTTGGATTTCACTTTAGCCTAATTATACTGCAAATCATCTCCTCTCTATTCAGGGTAATTTACTTTAAAAACATGAAAATAGGATGTTTCATCTGAGTGCATGTTGAAACTACATAAACAAAATTTACATCAAGAGCTATCTAAAAGGGCCCAGAACTAGGGTATTTAGCTCTTCTGTATTCATGATGCAGCGAGCTGACTCACAACAAACTTATCTCACATCATTGAAGCTAACCTGGACAACCTTGCATAAGGGCCACCTATTATCTGCCTAATCATCACTTCATTCGCAGTCTTTTATTGCCATCTAAACCACTTTTTAAACTTATGCTATTATTAATTCTATACATAAAAATGAGTTCTGACAATTTCCTGATTTTCCTCTCACCCGCTAAGTAATAATCAGGTTGTGTAAGGTTTCCTATTAAATAGAATTATTTTAGATGTTCAGAGTTTAGAGCTGATTTTAGCACAGGGAGCAGATGTTAATAGCGTATCATCAGCTTCTTCACTTGTTTTCTTCTACTTCAATATTACATATTCTGCTTCTCTTCCTTTCATTCTCTGTTTGAAAACCTTTAAAAGTATTTTATTATCTCTTTGGGAAAATGTTATAGAAATTACTGGAGCTAAAGCCAATAGAAATCTACATAGCTTTAATTACTAAATAAGTGATATTTTACTGACAGAACATTTAGAAACACTGAAACTAAAAAGACATCTAGATTTCACTTTGAATTGCTGGTATTTAAAAAACCAAACAAACTGATTAAAAACAACCCTGTAAAATACATATATTCTATATTCTACTCTACCCCTGTACAATTGGGCAATTTTCTGAAGGGGAAAGGAATGCTCACCAACCCATCTGTTGAAAGTATTTGGGAATGAAGACAAGAATAACTGCAACAGAAAAGAAAAGGAAAAAAAACAAAACAAAACAAAACAAAACCCAAAAACAAACAAAAAGAGGAAGCCTGAAAGGCTTGAGTTCTTTCAAGGTCCCCATCAAAACTGTTACTAGCTCATGCTCTGTGTTGTTTTTATTATGGTTATACAGCTTCAAGTTTATAGATGACTTGTGTCCAGCTAGCATAGGCAAAACACGAAGTTACTGACCACTAACACAGCGTGGGTTTACACTGGACCTTGATTACTTTTCTGCACCATGCTCAGCTTCAGAACTCAACACTAGTCTTCCTGTGGAATTGATTCTTCCTAATATATGCATCTGTCAGATTAGGCACTGTAAAATGAGGAACTAGCTTAAGGCTTAGTGTTCAGACAGGTATCAGTCCTCAAATTGGCAATTCCGGATCAGTATAGGGCCAAAATACTAGAATACTTTCACCAACAAGAGCTTATTAGTGATTTACAGTCACTTTACTTAGGGATATGATATTGAACCTTGTAACTCATATGAGGACCTTCTAAGGTTTTTTGCTTTCTCAAAGTAGTAGTAGTTTGCTTTGATTCTTTTTTCATATCATAATAGAATATTGCTTTTGAAGGGGCAACATAATAGTTAAATGCTTTGGAAAATCTTATGCAGTTCAAACATTAGAATATTTTTTCACCTTTGCTCTTCTTCATACTGTGAAGACCAACATTAAAGGAGGAAATCAGGTATCTGTAAGTTGAGTATTAGAATGCTGAACTAATTTTAGATACTAACTTCAAGTACCTGGCACCCAAAGTACCATCAGCATCTTCTGTTTCATACCTAGATCTGTATTCAGTCTCTAAGGAGGGCCAAGAGTTCCAGAATGGGACATTATCTGCCAATAGCCTGAAAAGATTTGACTGGAAAGAAAACAGAAAAAATGTTACAAATGTTCTGTTTGAACCATTTACTTCTGAAGCTTTAATCTAAAAGTGCAGTGAGATAGGAATCGACTACAAATGCACAGCTAAAAATCCTGAGTTTGACATGTACGTACATTTTATTTAAGGAATGGAGCAAGACTGCATTTTATATATTGATATATTTAATATATTATGTAATACATAATGGTATTATATATATTTTATATATTGATCATATAACTATGATCAATACAACTAGCTTGCTAATGTTAATATTGCAAGAACAATGGAAATACTATATGGCATTTACTTTCTGTTCAAAACTTGTAGTGGAAGACCCAAGTGTACCCTCAAAGTTACAGAATGTCAGTGTTCAAACAATGAAAGCTTAATTATATACACTCCATTTTTAATTGTTAATCTTTCACTTTTTTGAAATGTTTAACCTTCAAAGAAGCATCATTATTTGATAGATACCTCTTTTATCTCACTTTCTTATAGAAGGAAAATAATTAAATCTACAACCACTCAACAATTCTATTAAAAAATTGAATATACTTTGCACAGTCAAATTATAGTACTTCAGGAATATTATGAAGGCATATAGCTACATGGTAAGCACAGATATATAGCACAAGTAACAGAGAGGCTAACTGTATTAGGTTCCTGAAGATCTTTCATTCTAATAGCAATCAAATAAAACCATGCTCAGCTCTGAACTCTGTGGTTACAGGTGTGTAGTTTAAACTTAAACAATACTATATCTTCCCACTCCCAATTATAACAAAATATTCTGTTTCTTAAGGTGCCTTTTATCTCACTGCTATTGCTCTGCAAATATAGACAATTCTGACAGAATTTCTTTGAATTTGATCACTTGAATTTGAACTTTGATCACCTGGGAAGGTGATCAGGTTCCTACAGAACTGCTGTCATGATGCATGTAGCATATAATTGTAAATATTGGAATAATCTATTATTAGAACTTGCTATATAATTAGATTATTGAATATCCACATTAGCGAGCAGTTTTAAAGGTAGTCGGCCAACCACAACTCCCTTCTACTCATTACTAAAAATGAGAAAAACATGAAACAGAACCAAAGTTTTGCCACATTTATTCTTGTATCATATCCTACCATCATCTAACTTCTTTCAGAAAGATGACTTGTAACTTAAGTCTGAGTGCAGTTTATTGTGACAGGGTTTGGCTCAAGGCATGTGTAATTAATGAGTGAGAAGAAAAATACTGCCATTCTCAGAATAATTATATGCAATTATCTGGCAACTCAATGGGTCAGATGCAAAGTTTGTTTCATAAAGGAATGTGTCAAACCCGGCAAGAATCATATCTTTTTCATGTCTTAGTACTTGGAGCCTTTTCTTGGTCTTTTACTCACCTGTTTGGCCTAGACCCAAAATTCCAATAAAAGGTACAACTACATTTTATATAAGACTATAGTAGTATGATTCAGAAACAGTGCAAACTAAAGAGAATAGCATTAAAAAAATCTAAATAAATTAGATGGACATTCAGCAGAATAGCATATTCTATTACTGTTTCCTACTTTATAATATTGTTGATATAGAGCTCAGCAACTGAAAGATAAGAGTTTGTAAGAACTATTATTAATCTCCATAACATGACTCTTTTGGTGCTCAGAGTGATTTTATAGACTACTTTAAATAAGGTATTGAGGAAGCAATTAACAGAAAATTATATAGAACTTCCATGTTTAAGTTTTTGGCAAATGTCAGAGCTATTTACAAAGATGAAACTCCTTTAAATTCAATTAAAATATGGAAAATGTGGAAAAGACACACCAAAGGAAACAAAATCTACTGTTTTCCCTATGCTAAGGAAACAATGCCAGAAGTCTTATGGACCCAACATCCTTCAGATGACATTTCAAATATAATTTTAATTTTAATTTTCAATAATACCGGTTATTAATAGAACACTTCCTGAAATATACAATAGTTTTGGCTTTGTTTTTTTTTTTATCATTATTTTGTGTGAAAGCCTTTCCCCCCCCCTGCCCCCCGCCCCAGCTCAGCCATTTCCAAGTTGTAAAAAGATGCTTAGTCTCTGGGGTTGCTTTGTCACAGAAGGTAAGATCAAACCAATGAAAAAAGTGCAATGAGTTTGAACTAGAGGCCAACTCAGCCATGCTGCAATAAAAACAGACACAGCCTTTCCAAAGTATCTGACAGGTTTCATTTGCCTCAGAACAGACTCTGCCATGTCACATGGTCGTGCTTTCCCAGCATCCTTTTGCTGTGTTGCAGCCACTCCTTTGTGTGCCGCCAGCGAAGTATGCAAAGTGAGCAAGAATGCCAAGAGATTTTTCAAATGAATATGACTTCTAGGAGGATCTGTAAGTCAAGGACCCCAAACAGGCATCAATTCCTCTCTCTCTGCCAAAGAGCTGTCACTTCCTTGGAAAGTTAAATTTGTCACAAGGAAAGAAAATTTCACCATAGTCTGTTTAAATAACTTAGGGAGTAGGATCTTGTCCCAGGTGTTTTTTCCACACAAAGCAAATGTATCAATCATTTTATTCTCTGAAATAACAATTTATTATCCATGCAGGAGGCCTTAGATTCAATCTGCACACTGTTCTGAGTGTCGTGTCAGATACTAAAATCTGTCATCAGTCTTTATCAAGGAAATCATTCTGTTCTTGTCATCAGTTTTTATTAATAAGACTATTTATTACTTCAATAATTAGTTATGACAAGTAGTCTGCCATTTGGATAATGAATAAATATTGATAAATTGCATGGCTAATACACTGTTGCTGTATAACTAGCTTTGAAAATGTGAAGACCTAAATGGTACTAAAATAATTCTAAATTAGATATCACACAGCTAGAACTTAACATGTTATATTCAACCAAAACAGTGTCTCTTGGACTACACATAACTTGCAAAGTAGTGGGGTTATTCATCTCTGGACATCCTAAAATGGCTTATTTTTGAAGCTAACACAAAAGTTTAAGTCCTATATTTAAGACATCTTCAAAAATGACAATTTACAAAAAAAAAGTTTCATGGTGAGTGCTAGAATGGCATTGCATTCCAAGAATAAATTGAAACAGAAGACCTCGCTCCATTCCCCATCCTCCCCTGTTTAAAATCTTTGACTTTGCTGTTGACTGGAAAACTGAAGCTACTCTGGGTAACTACATCTAAGCATCACATGAACCCAGCTTATATCTCTCTTTTGTCTCACACAGTAAATAACCATGAACAAGGACTCTCCATCTTCCTCGTCTTCTGTCACCCTGCTTATTTTAACTCCTGTAATGACTAACGGTGCCTACCCTACATTTAGGGTCTATGAAGAACTACTGCAGCTCGAGAAAGGAATACAGTCATCATCCTTGGTCTCTTATAGTAAATGCACCAATTTGGTACTCCCCAACTTTGGTACTTCCTTTTTCTAGCTCTACCTGTAAAGTTTCTCAAAAACCCTGAAGCAGTGATGAGGAATCAACCAATACAAATCATGACTTAAAAAACCACAATGCAGCCAGTCCTACAGAATTCCCTTTCCAGACAGCCAATCTACACCATTAATGTGTTCTTCTACTTTTCATTACCTTAAACCTCAACCTCAATTCATTCCAATTACTCATCAGAAGGTGAGGATTCTGCACCTTTCAAAGAACGACCACATTCCCTTTTCTCTAAATAGATTATAACTTTCTTTACAAATTAACTCCTTTTATATGCTAAAATCCTTGAGTATTCTCTTTCACGTAATCATATTACCTTTACTACTATCACTAGAAACAAATGCTGCATGTTATCAGAGTAACTGACTGAACTATCATCACTTGGTGAAATACAACCACAATCCAAGAGCCCTCTGCAAATTGTGTATTTCAGAATTCAGGTTCCTCATTATGTTAGAGTAGAAGATGCAGCTTTCCATGTTGTTATTGCTCCCATCCTTCTCCATATATACCACTGATGCAATTGTAAAAAAGCATAAACAGCAATAGAATTGAATTTTTAATTTTTATCTTACATAGTTAGGTATCTGTCTTGCAGAACAAAAAAATCAGTGATGAAGATGATTCAGAGAATGGAGAGACCTCAAAAGTTTATATAAAGACCTATAGATACCATACTTACATAAATGGAAACTTAACACATGGTACTCTATGGAACAGGAGTTGAGTTTTGGATCGCCTGAGTATATATAAAAAAAAAACATCTTCAGTGTCATTTATAGTCCTAATGTTAATAATTTTAAACTTAATTCACTAATAATTCCAATTAAATATTTAGTATCTTCATGGTTTCCTCTTTACATTCAGGAATATTTGAATTTGTAGTAGTTATACCATTCTCTTATTTCTTTGCCTTCCCCTTTGCTTTTTTATAAATAATTATCCATAATTCAATTTATTTTTCTGTATTACCTGTTTTTGCTTTCCTCTTACTTCTGTCATTACATGCCCTTTTCTATGCTTGTATATGCAGACATCCCTGTCTCACTCTTTACAGTGTTGAGTTCCTTCTTATTGTAAAACTTTGTCCAACATCGTCCCTTCAGACCTGCCCTCTCCTCCTTAGCCCTCTGCACTCCTTCACATTTCAGTTGCAGCCCCACAGCACAGCTGCTCCCAACTGAGGCCCCTATCTCAATCCAGTAATATTGCCATCTATTACTGTCTAAGAAATTTATTTCTGGGTTCCTCCCAGAACCTCCTCTCTCTTCCTATTTCTAGCAGTATTTGGGTACATTTTAACATTATATATAAGGGGATTTGCATAATCATGGCTTTCAACCACTTCTAATTTTTCTGGCTTTATATTTTTATTTCTTAGTAATGAAAGAATACTAAAGGTTTATAATCATTCTAATTTACCATTCTGAGCAGAAGGTAAAAGCTGGTCCTGCAGAGGGTGAGCACTGCTGAAAGCTTTAGAGAACTGACAGCTTTTAGAACCGGTATCCACGTGATGGTGATTTTCAATAGCACTTAATATGTTCATTTAAATACTGGTTTTAACCACTGCTTAGTAGCAGCATGACGCATCATTAAAACTGTAGTCTTGACATAACACTAAGCAAGCAGTTTGGAGAGCTGTTATTTATTCAAATTTGTGGGTTTTGAGTAGTTATTTGGATGTCCGCTACAATATGCAATGGCCAAAGTACGCTCTCAGCAGCTATATACACACAAAACAATTTATTCTAACTTTCTAATCACACAAATTAATTGGCTCATAATATGGTTGTCCAAATGCAACTGTGACTTTTTTTCTACAGACTTATTAAATCTTTTCACAAAACCAATACAATACAATAATGTGGTATTATACAGCTTAATTTACAGTATTCTAGTACTTCACAAGAGAAAAATAAAAACAAAACTGTAATTCTCCAGGAACATTCCTACATGCTACAACTTCAATATCAAAGCTGATTCAAAAAGGTTACCGATGTGGTTGGCATTCACCATGCCACAGCATGCAACAGACTTGGGAGATCTCTGATGTAATTTCCATTCTGACTCCAGTTTTGTGTTGCGTTTGTTTTTTCCACATGCCTGAGATTTCATTTCTTTACAACAAGTCTTAAATGTGTTATAAAAATGTTTATAGTACAAAACATGCTGCCGTAGTCTAATCTTTAGGGATATCTGAAAGTTAAGAACACAATCTTGCCACGTACAAACGAAGAGAAGTTTTCTTTCTGACTGAAAGACTGTCTAACGACAGTATGGATCTATAGGCTTTAAACACATAAATGTGATCTAATTGTCTTAAATTCTCACATCCACTAATACAGACAATACCCTTAAGTACCTCTTTCCTGCAACAATTTTCATTGCACTGGCACACGGAGTCTCCTGAAGCACGAAGGGGCTAGTAACCAACATCAGCAAACCGATCGGTTGCCCCCATGAGACCAGATTACATAGTTTCTGGGAAAACATATCGTGTTTCTGTCAGTACCCCAAAAGGACGAATTTTCTACTGCTTCAAACCTAACTACTATAGTTTCATGGACACTTGTCAAATGAAAATTTAAACTTCATTAGAAACAAATACAAAAAAAAAATTATTGATTGAGAGCTCAATCCCAACAGTATATTAATAGATACCGCTCTTGATCTTAATAGGAAAGTGTGTGTAAATAAAGTAATTAACATAAAATTTATACCCTTTTAATACAAAATATTTTTTAAATTTTCACAAAGTATGAATTCTCCATGTTTGGTATTTAATCAGATTACTCTGAAGTATTATAAACATCCAGTTTTTTACAAATACCAAGGATACGGATTTATGCACAAACACAAATTATCACAGCATCACATATGTTTTAAAGATGATTGTTTACATGTTGCAGTTTCAATTCCAGGAAATCTCTAGAGATTTTTTTAGTATTTGGGTTTTGGTGTGTGTCTGTGTGTGACTGAAAAAGACTGAAAAAGAAAGTTCTGTTTGTGTTTGGGGGCGATTTTTTTTAGCTTTGTTTTTTTCAACAAAATTCTAAACAGGAGAGGTGTTTGATTGTTCTATTACTAAATGAATAGAAGTCATAAAGGCAAGCCTAAAGCATTTATATTTCACTGTAGGACTAAATGATTTTCAAAATTAGTAAGAAGTCTAACTTCTAACATCAAAATCTTGGCTTCCAACCCCTCCTTCCCATCTCCAAGTCACTGTAGGAATTTGGCTAGAGTTCAAGAGTTACTGTGTCTAACTGACTCCTAATGAAACAGAAATGTCCTGTTACCCATTCTTGACCAGGACAGAATGCAAAAAGCTTTACCAATATCCAAGATTAAAATGCAGCATGCCCAGACAATAACAGGATATTAATAATTTGAGGATTTAAAATGACTAGTCAATGTTTGTACAAATTACACTAAAAAGTATATCTTTGTGAGCAGGGGTAGTGATGTGCAGAGGACAAGTATTTAAGATACTATTCTGATCTCTTAAGAAATATTAATGTTCTGGAGATTTGACATTCAAAATAAAAAATGCTTGAATAATGAAGTGATTTCCACTCATCTGACAATATGAACCAGATGCTTCACATGAGTAAGGCTTCATACATGAATATTATTTTGTGCCATTTCACTAATCTAGTCATCCTGATACATAATCGTTTGAGATCAAAATTTTTAAGTTCAGAAATTTGATAAGAAAGCAAAAATATTTTACATACTTAACAGGCATGTAAACAACACACACCCAGATGTTATGCATATATGTTGTCTACTTCTATTTGCAATTGATAATATCCATATACTGTGTAAACACTAGGCGCATAGAAAGCTAATAACAGTCTAGAAAGCACTCAAACCAATTTCGATATAAAAGTAAAATCTTATTTTCTTGTGAACTTCAAAGTATGATGCCTGCTGGAGGTACCAGATATAGCAATTTTTCTGGCTGCAGAAATGAAATTAACTAAACTTGGTCAAAGCTGAAGATTCTGAAGTTACTTTATGTTACCTATGTGTAATTAAAAAATGCAGTTGTCTCAGCTGTTGGGCTGGAATAAACATGACATGAACAAAATGGTCTTGAACTCCTTGAACACAGAAATGTCCCAAATGTTCACTTTCATGCCAATCACTCCATCCAAAAATCAACTGCAGTGTCAAGGGTTTTCAAAAACGGAAACATGACTGCTTAATTTCACCACCATCTTTTTCAACTAGTAACACCTCTGAAAGAAATTACATAAAAACCCCATGGATTATTGCACCCTTTGGGGTTAGGAGCAAGCAGATTAACACTGAACAGAAATCTTTAAAAATGTTTCTCTGCAAGATAGTAAGAAATCTCTTGTCTATTGCAAAAAAACATAGGTTTCAAATATGTATTTCGAGTATTTTATTACTTGACAAATTTGGACACCAATGCTCTGACACTTCGGTGATAGCTGGAATTTTGTTAAGAAATCTTACACAAGCTTAAGATTTGCAACTTTGGAGTCTGTACAGCAAATTTTTAGATAGAGGAAGACAGCTTTGAAGCTCATATAGTATGGTATACTTTAAATGACACAGAGCATAGAGACCACAAACACCTTGTTTTAACAGATCATAAATGTTGTAAGAGAAATTTGACAGAGACCTTATTTAAGAATTTTAACCTCTCATTAACTTTTGCTTCTCAGCTTCATCTTTATCTTCTGTAAATTATTGTGAAAAAAATTGTTTTTACTACTAGGCACTGTAGTTGTTCTTACACTGATCTGTCCGACAATATCCACTGATACATTTTCCTACTGACAACAACAGCTACTGGATGAGACTCTTCTTTGTAATGTAATATGCCAACTATTTCATTTTGCATATTATAATACTTGTGCAAGTAAAAACATGATGAAAAACAGCTACATATGCTATGAAATATTGGAAATTACATGCAAGTGCCCTCAAAACGTTTGTGATAATTTCTGATTTATGTGGCTTTTTACTGCATAAATGTGTAATTCTGTAGTTACAAATATTATCAGCTACAGTAAAACTGTAATGAATATACTTGTTAGTCAACAGGTGACTGAATGTATTCCTAGTTTTCTTACAGAACTTGGCAAATGCTTTTGATGCTATGACTTGTTGAAATACTGCAGACCACTCTTTTCTTTCCTTGTAGAAATGTCAGAGCTGTCAGGTAGCTGAAACATGTTCACAGACAGAAAGAAACAAATTGCTGACCTAAGCACCATTTCTAGGTCCTGAACCAAGGCTTTTTCAACATGACTCTAACTTATTACAACATTTGTTGACTGACCCACCATGCTGGCCCAAGAATTACTGTTAGCTAGGAAATTAAAGTTGACAGAGTTTATTCTGGGAACTGATTAATTAAACGCCTTTGCTGGCAGATCCATTAATATCAACACAGCATGGCATATATATTGACACAGTGAGAGAAACTGCTTTCAACAATACAGGTCTGCTGACAAAACAGTGCAGCATTTGGACCATTAGTAACAGTACATGAATCCATCTTCTCTATCAATTCTACTTTTGCTGACAAAAACCTTTAGCAACAAGATGAAAAAGGGGCAGGGAAAATACAAAATATACATGTGAATTACACATTTAATACATCGTTTTGAGGTAAATATTGTGAACAGAAGAAAAATCATGAAAGTCAATAATCTCTGTACAGAAAATGCTGGAAGTGAGGGACAGGTTTGAGGGAGAAGAAAAACATCTAAGAAATTCTTCTGATGAAGATATCAGCCAAAATTAACTTAGTTAATTAAAAAAAAAAGTAGCAAAAAATATGAAAATACATGAGGAAAACTAAAATTCTTAAATACAACCTTTATTGTGAGTAACATAAGTGGGATATTCAGGAGAAGCGGACACCACAGTATTCTATTAGTTTTGTCATCAGTCACTGGTCGATTTTTTTTGCTCACAGCCTAGAATGGCAGCTGAAGAATTCTCTTTAAAATATTATTAACAAATTCACTTTTTTAAAACCACACAGATATACCCTGAAAACATCCTGAAACAAATATCCTAATTTCTTGGCCATTCTCTTCACTGGACACAGCTATCCTGATTTAAATTGCTCATATGCCTGACTCCTTTCTACCACTCAACAAATGAAACTCCCATCCTTACAAACTCTTGAAGATTATGAGACCTCAAGTAGGTCAGCAGAAACAAGGGTCAAATACAAGACCTCTGCACAAAAATGCATGAAGTATTACAGCCTGAGGAAAAGCTGGTGAAAAGATCTTTTCACCAAGCCCTTAACGGGCCCAGTGACACTCAGGCAATCCAGTCACCTCTAGAAAAGAACAAACCATAGTAAGTACACAAGGGTTTGCACAGAAGAACGATCAGACTGGAAGCTTGGATCTTAGTTTACAGTATAACCTATCTCCTAAAGTTCTTCCTCTTCCACCTTCACTATGTAAGGGGGAAAAAAAAAATATATATATATATACACACACATAAAAAATGCACAGAAAAAAACCTTAGCAATGGTATTATTTCCACTTATGTTAAAATTTCTCCTGTAATATATGTTCACATTGTACATTTGTATGTACATGTATGTACACATGAACTTTTTTATCTGCCTGACAAGTTGAAGTGAATATTCAAGCAAAGCAGGAAGAATTGTAAGCAATATATAGCAAAGAAGGAGAGAAAAAAAATTCACAAATCAGTAGGTCCATCCAAACAGCTTTTTGCCTCATGTTTTCACCGTGCATCCTCAACAGAATCTGACATGAAGGGTATCTTGTGTTCAATCAATTAGTTTTACTTCAAGTAAGTCCTAAATGTACACATCCATGCTGCAGAATGCATTACTTCCACGCCAGTATGCAGTGTGTTTGTGAGCGTGCCTGTTAAAGCAGGTGAAACAAGAGAAGGTTGAAGCTGAGATGCAATAGATCCACTGTTCAGCTCTGAGAGGAAGGTGACACAACCTCGGTGTAACTGGCCAGCTGGATGCCCACCTGCCAGAGAAAGCTCAGGCAGCTCTGAGCTGGCACAGGAGCCAGCTTTCTAGACCCATTAGGCCCACTTCGAGTGCCTGCGCAGAGCA
>NW_010123641.1:0-13483 GCF_000699245.1 Pterocles gutturalis
GACTGTGTCAAAGGCTTTGCACAAGTCCCCGTAGAATCAGAGTTATGCACTTCACTTGCAAGATAGAAGCAGCAATATGTTTCATTGATGTAAAACAGTGAGTTAACAAAGTTCAAAGGCTAGTGCAACAGTGATTTAACAGGATTCGGTGGCAATGTACACTTGATTATTTCCTACGTAGATGACATGGTCAGACAAAACCCTCCTGTTGTGTCACGAGGTTCAGAAAGGACCCCCTTGCTCTCTAAACTCCTTCTCAGAGAGGAGCCTAGGTGTGGCTGGATCCACTCCTAGTCTCAAACTTGGTCAATGGTTTATGTCTCAAGGATTATATATGCACAATCACTCCTTTACATCACTTAGCTAATATTTCACAGCTTAGCATGCTGTTAATTACTTACTGAGAATGTGTTGCAGCAAGAAATCTCTCAACCTCAAGGAGTAACCTTAAGAGACATCCCTACTCAAGGGGGTATGCAGCCCACTGTCATGCAGCAGAGTCCAATGAGCCCTGCGCTGTTCACTATTTATGGAGTAAGATGATTGACTTAGAGTCATACTTGCATACTATCCATATTTACGTTGTCACATGCTCAGCTAGCCCTCAGGTGTTGAGCAAGATGTGCAAGCCTGAAAACTCCTGTCCATAAAAAGGAGAATGAACAGTAAGAAACTCATGCCCGCCATAAGAGGACCTTTCCCTTCTTTTTTCTTTTTCCTTTTCCTTTTCTCTTCAAGGATATCTCTCTTTCTGTCTCTGACTATATTCCTGGCACATAAGGGTAACATTTTTACAATTTTTTAGTATTGATAAGGGATTTCAAGTGTTTAGCATTAATAAGTGATTTTAGGTTTTTGGATAGTGGTTGTTAGTTGTAGTTATGATATCGTTATATTACTAGTGGTTGTCATGTCATTGTAAGTTTTAGTGTTGTCAGTAGGAGGTGGTATTGTTATAAGTTTTCTTTGCCGAGTCATTCGTCTCTTGTAACCCCACTATATTTTTACATCTTTTAATAAAATTGTTGATTAATTGAACCTCTCTATGGGAAACAAATGGAAGACCTGCGAGGAGAATGTGTAAATAACGCCCACATGACCTGCAGCTTGGGTGTCGAAAATACATACATCATGCTAATTATTGTTTAGCCTTGCGCGCTTGACAAGCAGAACCTCTGTGCTCCAATACCATAGGCCTTTGCCTGACCTGCTGTGGCAAAGATAAAAGCACAGTGGAAAACTAAGCCTGCAAGAAATCCATGAAATGCAGGCGAAAGCAGCAGGCTCAAGCTATCTTTCTTTCCGCTTTCATTCTGCTTTTTAGCAAGGACTGCGCTCCACTGGTGCCTGTCCCCCTGCACGTGTGTAACCTGCCAAGTGACGCTGCGGAGATCCCTTAGCTTGTGAGGTAACACGAATAAATTTACTCTTTGCATTGTATTTGTGGTTTGTGGTTGTTCCTGTGCCTTGCTTGTGTCGGCTCACACACTCTCAAAGAGTTGTTCGTGGTGTTCCAGGTTACTGCACAGAGATTCAAAAGTATAACTTGTCCCCACCCACCGAGTGAGACGGGACAACGTGGTACATACTTCCTGCACCCAAAGAAACCATTGCTGCTGTGTGCTTGGACTGCTGCTAATTTGGTCGTCTCTGCCTAGCGCAAAAGTTGGAACATCAGTGTTTCTTTGCCCATGGTATGGAAAATCCAAGACAGTGGCAAGAATGGCTTGGTTTTTTTTTTAGCTGTGAGAGAGTAGACAAGTGTTCCAGCACTTAGGTGATGCCACTTGGTACGAAGAAAACCTCATTAACAATGATACTAAAATAATTTTTTGACCTGATTTCATGCACTGAAGACACTGGTTCTCTACATCTGTTAACTTTCGAAAACAAAACCAATTTGAATTATTTTTATGTATATAGCTCCTTGGTTTCTACTTTTTTTTTCATGTTTGCTGTTATCTTCCTTCATGATTTTTCTAAGATACAAACTAATTTTTCTGAAATCCATATATATTGTAGGGTGAACCTCTTGTGAGGTGTAGAAATCAGAAACTTTGAATGAAAGTATATTTAAATTGTTCTTTCTTCATATTGGACTGAAGTCTCTCATCTTTCTGCTGGTATTGTTATTAGAGTCTTAACTGAAACTAAACTTATTTCATGAAGATTGTACTTGTGTTTTATTGTAAGGGGAAAAGATTATTCTTTTTTAGATCCAGTCCTCTTAAAGAGAACGTTGCTTATATATAACTATATAAAAAACTATAATATATAACAAACTAAAAACCAAGAACCCTGACAACAGGAGAATTTAAGATAAAAAAATATTTTTCTATACAATATTCAGGGTTTTTATTTGCTTTAGAAAAGCAACATTCTATTTAAAAGCATGCTTCTGAGAAATTTAGAACCAAATAAAAATATTTCTGCAAATCTTCTGGTCAAAATATTATTTTTATAGTTTAAAAGTAGAAATTATTTTGATTAGCTCTATGAATTTCAAATTTTTTTAATAATGGAACAATGAAAAGTATGCCTCAGCAAGACTGTGCCTTAGCAAACTCTGAAGAAGCAAGGAACCTGAGAAACTAACAAGAATAGAAAAGAATATAAACTCTATTTTTGTTACTAAAGTAGGCATCTATGACCTGAAATAATTAGGTACAGAGCTGGGACCAAAGAACCTGATTTTTACATACCATTGCAAGGACCATGTCTTACTTAACCCCTATCCCCAGAAACAGTGGTTTGTAATAGGGTTATATGCATTATAAACACAAGTTACTCTTTATGGGAACACAATTCACACCTTTTGTCACCTAGGGGAAGAATATAAAAATTATCTGATGAAACAGTTTCAATAAACTTGGGGGATGAGGCTCTTGATTGTGTGAATGGCTTGTTTTTGTTTGTTATAATATGAATTGTCTATGTCTGTGGTAAATTGTTTTCAGCTAATTCCTTGCAGCTGTTACAAAATTACAGGCTCTGCTTTCCAAGGCCACTTAGGGAAAGGAAGACTAGCACTATTTAACCACTAATCTGACTATGTAATGATCTGAATGAAAAGAGCAAAAATATTTGCTATTTCTAGTTGTACAACACAGAATCTATGCCAACTACTCAAGTGACTGAATGGCTGCTATTTATTTACTGATAAAAGTAAAGGGTAAAATTTTTATTTGTTTTAAAATAATATGGCAAGAAAGATAATTTTTTTTTAAATTAACTGAAGTGCTGTTAACCAAACACTATTTGATAATAGCCAGTAGTAGCTAAAACATAGTCACTTCAGTAGTATCTGAAGGTGTAAAGGCCAGATTTTAGTTACTGGATTCAGCGCAGACACTAATATACCCAGATGCATAAAATTCACCTGAGTATCTTCAGGTTATTTCAGCCTCATTAGCCATGTCTTTTGCAGTATCTCATTGTAAGCAGTAATAGATTATTTTTAGAGAAGTCTCCAGAATAACATGAACTATCAATCAAATCCTCCAAAGGATATGACTTGATAATCCAATCTACAGATATGACTGCATTCTTATTCTACCTGGACCAGATGATTTTACATTCACAAGACATTTGCCACATGATATCTACCTATAATACTGAAAATCATAATATCTACTGATTTGACACATATTTTCTCTGCTAAGAAGATGACTGTTATAAATGACCTATGTGTATTATTTTTTTAAAAAAATGACTTTCTGGTCTCAATTCTTATGAAAGTTATAGTCAATAATACTGCCCTGTTTTCCTCTTATATAGTGATGTTGCTGAATATACCACTACAATGACAATGTTACTTTTTTTTTCTTTTCTTTTTTTAGTAAATAATGGGTGTAGGGCTTTAAACAGGATTTGAATACTTACTTCTAGAGATCTTGATCACAGGAAAGTATGAATACATGCTTTTAGAAAGGCTCTAATGAGTCTAAATTGTTTTGATTTTCAAAGGAAATGAGTTTTCAATACCTAGTTTTTTCCTCACTTTCCTCATATTTCCTTTTGGGATCTGTAAATCCCAAATGACCATGGAAATACTTCCTTTTTGCAAGGACAGAAGTGAGGGGAAAGTCAGAGCAGAAGGAAAAAGGATGGCAAATTATTGTTCAACGTCCCTTTTTCTCCACTGAAAATGATGAAGGGAAATAGTTCTTGTAGTAATGATGTTGCGAACTACAAGTTTAAATCACATGTTTCACAGTATTTTGGGCCTGGCTGATTGATGTTTTTGAGGATTAAAGTTGGTTTTGGCTTTACACTACTGTTTATAAGAGAACTACTTAATTTATGTATTAACTTAAAATTAATAAAACTACGTACTGAAACTTTACAGACCATTGCTTCCTCTTGTTTCAATTCTTACATATGTCAAAATAAATAATTAGGGAGGAAATATGAAATAGTGACAATACAGAAGAGACATTACACTGAAAATTATTGTGCATCTGTGGGCAAGTTTGGAACTACTTCACAAAGAAACCCTAATCTTAATGCATTGTACATCAAGTTTTCCTTCCCTTTCCTACACATATAATGCCTTTCAACTGTCTATGCTAGAAAACTTTGCTTGTAAATACTTTCCAACAATCCCTTTTCCTCTCCACTAGGCAGGTCCTTGTTTTCACTATTTGCCCTTAAAGAAACTTATTTCAAAGGTACTTTGTTGAAGTCTCAGTCCTGAGTCTAATGCAAATGGCAATAATCATCCATCTGTCCAGATCATTTCAGAAAATTATAGCACTGTTGTAACTATTATAACATTCTGTATATGGATTGTTTTGTTCCTGCAACCTGTTACATGACAAAATACGAACAAATATTAAAGCCAGTGTGGATGCTTGAAAAAAATTTCCAACTAGAAACATCAATTCATCTATGTACTATCAGTTCAATTCAGTGGAAAATGTTTCTACTTTTACCATTTTATAAAGCATGTGCAGTCAGTTCAACACCCCATAGCTAAATATTACCAAAAAAATCACTGCAGTGCTTGTGAATCTCAGGAGCTGGCTCAAGAGAGTATAAAAATACGTTTCAAATATACATTGAACAGAAAATACTGGACTTTCTAGCTAAGAAATGCAAGTAACATGTTCAGTGAGAGCTACTTTAAATGCATGTTCCAATATTCTTCTTAATCACTTTTCTTAAAAATAGTAAAAGGTCTGAAGAAGGGAAGAGATTTTTGTACACTTGTATTTCTTCATCATGAAAAAAGGAGATTTTTTTTTGCTTGTTCGGTTTTCCTGTAATTCAAGATCACCTGATCATTTTTCTAGTAAAAAAATTCAAGTAAACCCAATTGTCTTGATGTTGAAAAGGACAACAAAGTAAGAAAAGTTTTTCAGAAAACTATCTATAAATAAAGAAAATATAACCAATCATTGTAAGCAAAATTCCCTTAAAATAGAAATGTGTGCAGTAACTCTAAAACAAATATGGCTGAAAGATCATGAATGTCATAACAGTTGTTCTGTGCAAGGACATGGACCTCTGTTATTCCTGGAAGCTGCTTGTCCTACGTATCTTTAAGTATGACTAAGGATAGATGTTCCACAACCTCATTAAGTGATTTATTCAATTGCACAATTTTCCAGGAACTGCTCCCTAATATTTAACTTGCGCATTCCTTGCCATATGTAGTCGTATAAACACCATGATGATTTTTTGCGTCAACCTTCTCTATTTGTTCCAAGGTTGTCTCCCTCAAATTTCTCTGCTTTGGGCAAAAACACCAAAAGCGTATTTCTTATTTATTTCCTGTAGAGCATCTTTCCTAAACTTCAGACAAATATTTCTCTTCTCAGGGTGCTCTCCAGTTTGTTTACTTCTCTCCTGGAGGGCAATACCCCAAACCGGACATCACTCCAGCTGAGCCTTAGAACTGCTGAGAAAAGACAAAAGCCTCCTTCTCCTGTCTTACAGGCTTTACATCTGTTTTTATGTCATGTACGGGTGCTTATCTCTCTTTGATAAAACTATGTACTTCATTTATGTCCAACACACTACCCACAATAATCCCGGATCCTTTTTGAGAAGAACCGTTGCCAAACCAATTGTGCTCAGAACTGTGCTTGAGCAAGTAATTATTTCTGCATAACCACAATACCTTGTCCCTGCTGTTGAATGTCATTGTTTCTTTTTTTTTTTTTTTAGTGAATGTGTATTCTTTTTTAATCCTGTTATTGGGCAGATTTTTGGGTTCTTCCATCTTCATGTCATCTGCAAATTAGCTAAACAGACCGTTAATGAAAATACATGAATAAAGTCAGACCCAAGATGGATCCCTGCAGAACTTTTCCTGTTATAGTCTTCCTTTTTGGCAATAACACACTGATAACAG
This sequence comes from Pterocles gutturalis, assembly GCF_000699245.1. Taxonomy (NCBI): domain Eukaryota; kingdom Metazoa; phylum Chordata; class Aves; order Pterocliformes; family Pteroclidae; genus Pterocles; species Pterocles gutturalis. The sequence goes on from NW_010123641.1 coordinate 6,359, forward strand.
CTAACCAGTTATGCAGCCACCTGCTAGTAGTTTTTCCTGTTCCATGTTTCCTGCATGGCTTATTAAAAAGCTTGTTGGATAATTTCAAAGCCTTGCTAAGGTAAAGACATCTTAGATTTTTGTTTTCTCTACAGGAGCTTAATAATTTTAGATGGGAGTTTTACTAATTTGACAAAGAGAATCCATGTTGACTCTTTATAATTTCCTTTTAATCTTCTATGTCATAAATAATATATATGATTATTTGCCCATCTAATTTTTAGGGGATTTATCTATAAACCTCCAGGTTTTCTTCATATTTCAAAAGTACATATCTTTATCTTCAAAAAATATGTTGTTTACAGCAACTAATGCACATTTATGCTCACAAGGATAAGGAGAAGCATGTTAGTCTCTTGTGCTTCAGGAAAATCAAGCAAGTCTTCCCTAGGCAAGGTGTCTCAGTGGATGCATAACGTATATTTCAGGTATATGAGTTTAGCAAATGAAGGCTGTAAAGTGCAGAAAATGGTTACCAGTTACAGCTGCCTGCCCTATGATTTACTCTTCCAAATGGCTTGACATACCATGCTTCCTGCCTGACAGAGCACAACTTCCAACATAGCTGTAAGTGAAGGCTCATATAGTTACACTTTCTGAATTCATAGCAAAGCACTTGGACTTTTATTTACTAGCAAAGCTAAACTGTAAACAGATGTCAATGCTTTGTGTCAGAACCTTCATTTTGCCCTTTTCTCATCTGAAAAGCTGCCCCTTGGAATACTGAAGAAATCCACTCCTAGTGTAAAAACTACAAGTCAGTGGTGCAGTTCCACCCAGTAAAGGATATTTAGTCTATCTACTACTATCCTCTATGCATTCAAGTTAAAATTGTCTTTCTGACTCATCAAAATTCCAATTAACTGAAAATGTTGTTGATTTATATTCTCTGTGCATTGTTCAGAAATGATGACTCAGGCTGCACAGAAATATTTAGCCAAGACTAATTACCTGTGCCCATGTTTTCTCCTTCATCTTCTAGCACTATTAAGTACTGTTAGAAAAAGCTAAAATGAATATCTGATCATTTAATTAAAGAGCTGTATTAGAATGCATATCATATATAGGAGAATAAATTACATCTGTACAAACAACTTAAGTTCTGAGAAGTCTTATATCTGGAATGGCTGACTTTTGAATTTAATAAATTGTGATTACAAATACCTTTTAAACATCCAGTTAATATTTGTACACATTGCATATTTTTGAAGAATCAATTTTTTGATGCACTAGCAAGTATTAAATTCCAACAAATGTTTAATTTTAAAAAGTTATACATAAAATGAGCAACATTTGTAATGTAACTGGTCTTACTTTCAAAAAATAGTAACATTAAATTTAATTTTCCGACCATTAATCCACTTTTAAGCTGTTTCTTTAGATTTTAAAATAATAAAAGAGTTTATTTTTTTCAACCTTTTCTATAGAAAATATTTTCTTAATATACTTTAGAATTATGTTTAGCCATTATCTTTCAGGTAATGAAGCAAAAGTGAGACACCTGCTATTTTGTGGTTTTTTTCTTTTGAATCATTGATAACAAAAGCAATGGATCTGTGAGGGAAAAAAATAAGACACATTTTGATTTTAACCTCCAAATGAATCGTATTAAGTTTTTTTTGTCAGGATAATTTAATAAGAGAATCTGCACATTTTAATCTCTAATAAGCTAGAAACGAAAGAGTTTGGCAGAATGTTCATAAAAATAGGCAGTGGATCATTTCCAAACTATTAATGCATTAACACTTTTTATGTCTCAGATTCACTCACTTCAAGAAGAGATTGCACTAACTCTTTATATTGCACATTATGACAATTCCTGTAAAACATACTGTAACTCATGGTAGCTCACAGAGTAGGTTATACACATAAAAATACATTGTCAAATTCTTACCTTTTCTCAACCCCACACAACTCTACTTAGCCTATCATATACTCCATTTCTATGTTATGAAAGCATTTTCTGTTCCATGCCAGGCAGGTTGATCACCAAATATCCCCACATATATGCAATACCTTGCTTGTTTCACAGAAAGACCTTGGTTCTGTTGAAATGGTTGTAAAGATGAAGGATGGATTATTACAGTTACGAATCATTTAGAAAAAAATCTGTTTCTAATTTCAAGGTACATGACACCAATAGTCATTCCTTTCAAGCTTGTTTTTTTAAATGAAAATATCTCATGCTGGAAATCTTCAGAAGTTGCAAAAAATGCACCTTTTAATAAGGATATAATTTTAAAATTACATTTTAAAAATATACAGTCCAGGTTTTTTTTATTCTTTAGACTGACTATTTTTTTAGTTTTATTTATTTTCTATTAAAACTTTGATTGGTTTTATCTCCCTCAAACCAAATCATGTACTTTTTAATCAGAGAAAATAAGTACTGAAAATGCCAAATCAAACAAGCATGGAAAAGAACAGAGAGAGTTACTTCTGCATTCATTTCCCCAAGGGCTGCCACAGTTTTGTTTATTTGGTGTGATTAATACTAGTTATTCAGATGTTCCTGAAACAGAAAAGTAATAACTGATTAAGGCTCCATCTTAAGTTAGTTATCCCTTAATAAGAAATCAAGAAAAAATGTAAAAGAGAGGAGTGAAAATAAGGTAAGTTGAACAGCACATTCATAGTCCCCATTTATGCTTAATGAGACCCATCCACAATTACACTGTGGGGGAAAAGAATAAAAAGGATATGTATCTCTCCCGTTTGTCTGTTTCTCCTCATATTTTTATAATAGTGAAATAGTTTTTCTAATTTTAAGGCAGATTCTGATCACAGCTAGACTGATCACTCATCTTCTCTTGAACCATTTAAATGATCAGCTGAAAGGAGATTGAGGAATATTAGTCAACACTAACAAAATCTAATAGTAATTGTAAGTCTATTTTTAAATGCAAATTCAGGAAGTATGAGAAGGACAAGTTCATCACAGGGTATTGTACTTTGAGGACAAAAATAAATATAAACATATACATAAAAAATACCATTAGTATATTTGAGCATGTTTCATTGAGACAAATGTTTTAAGGACAAAATTAACTATAATAAAGAAATGCTCGAAAAACTGAAATGCTCAGTCAGCTAACAGGTAATAAAATGCTGTCAGTCTGCTAATGTATTCTAGCATATCTGGTAGACTCACTTGTACTACAGAACACCTTTTCTCTGTTGATCACAGTGGTGAAAGTTCATACCACTCCACATGATCAACAAGTTCAACTTTTCAGAAAAGATTTAAGTGGTATAAAAGGGGGCAAGGGAAGGACCCAGCAATATTTACCTCAGCTCCCGCTGTTTCTCTTTTAACTATATTACTGCAGATTTGTTCTAAAATTAAACATGGTGTTTCAGATTCTCTTATTACAGGATGCTAGATTCCTTCTTTTTTTTTTTTTTGTTTTAATTTAACGTATCTGCACAACATATCCTTAGAGCACAAAATTACTTTTGCATTATTTATATTTTAGATATGCTCCCGCATAATGGTTTATCTCCTGCAAAACGCTGGATGAAAATGAGTCTATATGATCTCTATCAGTTTTGCATGCTAGTTTCCCCATAATCCTTTTCCATTATTACTTGTACAAGTTATTACTGATTTTCTTGACCACATAAATATTTTGAAGGATTTCTCATTTTCAAAAGTAGAGAAATATGTTCTTTTTTTTCCTCTGAAAGGCTGGTGCAAGTCCCTCAACGAATAATGAAAACTATTATTGTTGAAGGAAAATTAATTTCATTTTAAAAAATTATTTTGGATACTGTATTGTGGAAAAATGTTTTATAGTAACTTACTTTAATATACCAGATTTCTAAACACCCCAGTTGTGTCCCGATTTTTACCTGTCACATTTATTTAAACTGGAATCTTACTTTTCATCTTTTCTCATTCAAAGTCCTGTCTCCCACAAAACCTGTTCTTTGTTTTCGTGAATACATTAAGATCCATTTCCAGCTTCATTAACACTTGGAAACAGTGAAAAAAAAGCAGTAGAAAGAAAAATATAATAGAACTTCTGTCATTGACAAACAAGATTTCTGCTAAGCCTGTTCAACGCAAAAATCTGCCAATGCAATTTAGCTTCTTTTTCAAGTTTGTTTAAAAAATTCCTTGCCATAACATCTTGGCTTTGTCAGCAGCTATACGGGAAGGACTAGATTTACAAGCTCTTAGGCAGTTCATTTGCTGTTTATTTTAGATGCTTTGGATTGCAGCCTCTCAGCACTCATGTATGACCTTTCTGCAAAGCTGCTGGTTTTACCAGAGTTGATCTAATTGCAGAGATGAACTTTAACTTCTTAAGAGTTATAATCCACTCATTTGATGCATATGCAGTTATCTTTCTTGTACTCTACCTACTAAAGTTCAAAGCCAACTGTCTGTGTTTCTGATCTAAAAGAATGTAAAATGTTGTTTGTTATGATGCTGTCTTGCTTCTTAAGGCATTCAGTGACGTTATTATGTCCAGCTCTGTCCTATACATGCACATACGTAACAGAAAATTTAAAAATTAAACAGAAATGCCTCAGTATGTGATAAGGTCACTTTTCTAGTATCTTCTATTTTGGTAAGGAAACAAATATCTTAAAAAACAATAAACAAGATGTTCTTCACCAGGGAGAGGGGAGAGAGAGATGGAGTGGGGTTCTTTTTGGATCACAGAAAGAAATGGCCTGATTAAAAAATAGCATAATACTATAGATGTTTAAATAACATAGAGAAAAAATAACAATATAGATAACAAGTAAATTTTACATTACTACAAGTGCTGGACACCCTGTTTCATGCAGCATCAGATGGACCCCAGATGAATTTTCTCATAGCTTTCTTCATAGATTCTGTCTGTGGAGAGTTCCCCCTCAGTGAAGAACACAAGATTACCTCTTTTAAGTGAGTATATATGCTTTTAAATACTCAACTGTCAAAATACATAGCACATTGATAAATGGAACAAGAAAACAAAAGTACATCTGTAGGATATTTGGCAATGTGGACATAATGTCAGCTCCAGCCACTAAGCAGTCAATGTCTGCAGAGGATTTTTAATCACACATAGTGGGAGCGTTTTAATTGAATTGACTGGCCTGAAGTACAAGAACGTAAGTTGCTGAGTATTAGGAGTTTGATTCAATACATTGATACAGTGCTAAGAGTTTGATCAAAAAAAAAAAAAATTTTAATAGGAAGGAGTACCACTTTAAATAATTGTGTGATTATTTTGTGACTCACATCCATACCATCACTGGTTCTCATCCAAATGTTGCTATAACATTTAATTTAAAATATAATAAAGCGTAAGCATCTTCTGGAAATGGAAAGGGAACACTTTCTTGTCTCTGTGGGGCACCTTGGATGTCAGACATTTAGGAATGATGTAGCCACTTAAACATTGGTATCTTACTATTGAAGGTATGGAGACATCTGCATGGGGCTGACATGCAGCAGGGGACCTACAGGCAGCTGCTGCCATTCTGGAGGGGGCAGTTCCTGGACTGCCAATGTACCCCATTAAATCTAAAGTGGCATTATGTGTTTATGTTTAGAATGAATCTTCATTTTGGAATCTGATTTAAATTTGTTTAAGTTAAAGGGAAACTTCCTGTTCATCTCAGTACTGTTTTGCACTGAATGCAGCAATCAATGCAACAACATTTTCTTTAACAGAAGTATGCTCTGACACACTGCCTGGCGCATAATTTTGAAAGGTTTTCTGGCAAAATAATGTGAGTTTTATTTATGCATTTTTATTATCAGTTTTTATTAATTTTGCACATAAAAATACTACAACTAAAGCTGACACAAAGTTTAAATTCTTGACTGAGAACATTAAGACAGACAAACCTGTTGAAAAAATACTGTTGATTTTGTTTCTATGAAAAATTTCTGACTCATGTAATAGGTGAAAAGCATCATCTGATGGCTGTTCATCTGCAAAAAGGACATTCCTGTCATTCCCATCAGGATGCTCCTAGTTATCATCTATTTACTTTGTGTAATAAGCAACCTTTCAGCAAGCTAAATGCAAAATAACAATATATGCTACTGGAATTCCAGCAGCACTATGCATAAAGTATTGCTATGAGCAAAAAGGAAATTGACTTTATATGTAAAGACAAATCTCACTTTTAGTATCATGTAAATATTAACAATCTAATCAAAGAATCTTTGTTAGTCCAGATTGCAATATCGCAAAAAAGGAAAAATTAAAATTAAGTAATGTTACTACAGAAAAAAAAAGCAATAATAATAATTGTAGTAATAATAATAATAATGTTAAAATTATTATATGTTATGCTCTCCTCTTTCATTACCCCTTTGTACTCTGAGATTGACAGCACCAATCTTCCTTATGCAAGCCGGGGCACTGAGGGGTCAGGGCTGGGTATAGATGGTTTCACCAGGTCATCTGTGTTCCAGGTTCTTCACTTTCACTGCAAAGAGAGCAATGATGATTTGTTTCTTCTTCTACGTATTTTTTCCTTCCTCCCCACTTTCCTCCTTTTTCAGATTTACTGGGGTCTTTTTTCTAACAAAGTTCCACATCATGCTCTCTCATAATTCATAGAACCATAGAATCATTAAGGTTAGAAAAGACCTCAAGGATCATAATGTCCAACCATAGATCTGCAACTTCACTGTATGCAAAAATTTACTGTGTATGGTACATTTTATGTTAGACATTTGTTTTTTATTGTCTTTGTTACTTTCAAACTTATTTGTCCAGCTTCTAGATCTTAATTTCTTTAACAAACCACCTCCAGTGTCAGCCTGTGTCCCTTGTCATCCTCCGTTGTACTTTGCTGTGACACATCCTGTTTCACCAGTTCTTAAAGACTCTGCTACCAAGCTAGGCCTGTTTCCCTCTACACTGCATCATTATAATAGTCAAAAATATCCCATTTGCACAGAACAACTACTTGTTGCTACTATCTGCACAGTAGCAATGCTACACTATTTTATACTATCTGTATAAAAACTATTCCATACAAATATAAGGAAAAGTAAGACAAATGGTAGACACAGCTACCTAAGCTCTAAAAAAAAAAAAAAAAAAAAAAAAAAAAAAATTTTGCAGA
>NW_010123641.1:13514-30264 GCF_000699245.1 Pterocles gutturalis
AATAAAAGTCTTGCAGATAAACCAAATGGGATCTAAGCTCCAGCAACATCAGGGACATTTCAAGCAAACTAAGCCTGACAAGCTTTATTCCTGAGACCGTGAAAATTTTGTTACCAGCCTGTTACTAGCAATGGCAATACAGTATTACTTGGCTAAAATGCCAGGGCTGGTCTCCTTCAAACTTGGTTTTGCTGATCATTGCAACCTGCTCCACATAAGAAAATCTTATTTGTCATTTTATATGTGTGAATTGACAATTCTCCTAGACTTCAGGCTTTACAATCTTGCTGAATACTTTAATCTGTGGACTGTGGACAATTTGATAACATATTTTTCCCTTTTTTTTCTTTTTAAAATATGGTATTAGTTTCTAGGACTACCTATGTGCAAATGTTTATATTTGTGCATATATATACATATAACCTTGTTTAAAAATATTTGATTTTGCATAGAGACTTTGCCTTGGAACATACTGCACTCCATAGAGAGAATCACTTCAGATGAGTTACAGCTATATTTTCTGCCACAGACAAATGTGAGTGTGTAAAACCAAGTAGAAATACACCTTGACCTTCTACTTCACGGCATTAGGCTTAAACTACTTTTAACTTTCTCAAAAAATTCTCTTTCAAGATTAAAGTATATTTCTTTTGTCCTTCCCACATGGGCAGTAGTCATTTTACATCACTAAACTCTCTTTTTGAGCAAAGTAAGCATCAGATGCCCTTGAGAAAGGACATTTGGCTTAACATTTGGACCTCTGTGACAAGTCAGCCATGAGAGGAGTGAAACTAAACTGTGAGGAAAGGATTCAGTGTGTCAAATTTAAAATGTGCGAAAGGTAGCTGAAGCTGGTGGGTCTGAATAAGTGCTTTTCACAAAGATTACGTAGAACAGCTTATATTACTACACAAATAAATTCAAATTTTGGCAAATAAATTATATTGACGAGGCTTTACAGAAAATTGGTAAGCCTTCTTATCTGTACAGTTTTTGAAACATTTAAACAAACATGTATGTGTATAGATATACAAGCTGAGAGAAAGACTCCCTTAAAATGACATTTCATGTGTATTCAACATTAATGAAATCCTAACCTTTAAACAGATTATTCATTTTACAATGTGCAGGTTATTCACAGGAATCACAGGAGTATTGCGTGGGACCCAGAGGCAACCTGGTCCAAGTGTTACGAAGTTTGCACATCCCAACCTGCTCCTGAGGAGGCTAGTCCTAAACTAACCCTAATTGGGGATGGACTCTGTAGCACTCAGAACACAAGGAACCAGGGTTATCTCCTTATGATGATACAATTAACCATGGAAATAGAACCACAGTTTGTTCTGCAGAGGTGAATAAAACCTCTCTTGTGTAATAATGAAGTCAAATTTTAAGATTCTTCTTCCAATGAAAATTCTTAAAAATATTCTTCTTCTATAGAAATACATTAACATAAAATATTCCCAAGCCTCCTCTTCAGAAGTAGTCTAACTTAGTGTAGTTTTGTTTCTTTCTCTCTTACAGTATCAGGACTATAGTAGGTTTGAATGTACTCGTGGTGCCTGAGGTGGCACAAGGACAAGGCAGAAGCTCTCTGCAGTGAAGCGTGTAGTAGTATCATCATCAAAATCCTTAAGTAGTGAAACCACAAACCTGCAAACACACAATGAGGGATAGATACCATGTCTCATGGTGTAATTCGAGTTATTCATTCCCTTACTTAATATTTATTCACAGATAATAAAATTATTCTATTAAAAGAGGAAAATGAAGAGGGTTAAGATTAGTTGGCTCTGGAAAAGACTACAAAGAAAAATGTGGTCTTAATTTCTTCAAGCTTGTACTAAAACCAGAGGAAAACAGAGGAAGGATAAAAACCTGATGATACAATGAACTAGGTCAAGTCTGGACTGTTCAGAGCATTCTAAACTCCCAGAATTTTATTGCAGAAAATAAATAAATGAAGTAGGATCTCAGATAACATCTCTACTTGTCAAAAGTAGACAAAGCAAAAATGTGATGGTAGCAAGACAAAGTGGAAAGAGCTACAGCCAGGAATATCTGTCATTTTATTGGGATAGGGCTTAGGGAACCCAACTATTTTTCAACTGCAAAAAGTCCTCCAGAGGGATTTCTTTACATGAAGAGAGCTCAACATACACAGAAAACTTTGAAATACAATTTGACTATCAGTGAGATATGTATTGTGTTCTGTTTTCTAAACTGAAAATATTTTTGTTCAGTTGAAGCTGTATTGTTTAGGCCTATGGTTTTCTGTGAAAAACTGAGTTCTTGTTTACAAGACATATTCTGCCCTAACCTTTAGAAAATTATGTTTGTATTAAATTAACTGAATAGAGGTCTTGAGGATAATACTAACCTTTTACATCCTATGACAGAACAGGTTCTTCTCTGACCTATTGATTATTAATCACCTGAGAAAAGTTTGTAAAGGACAGTGATTTCAAATTATTGATCTCTTTTCAGCTAATAATTCCATTTTGAAGATCAGCCTGAAAAAGGAAATAGGCCTTTTATAACCTATGATGGAAATTAATTTCTTATATATCCAAAATCATGATCACAGAGAATTATGTGACTTTACAGGTCAAGAAAAATATATTGCAAAACTGAGAAAGTATCTTTTACCCAGTGGTTTCTAAATGTAATACTAGTGGTAGTGAAATTTTGTTAATTGAAAGTCCTGTCAGTTAGCAGGAAAAAAGTTTCATAAAGTAGGAAATACATCACTGAGGTTGCTAATGTTTTTCAGCTGCATATGTTCTTGATTATTTTCGAGCATTAACAGGAAGTACAATACTATTTTTTTTTCCTACTCCTTTTCTCTTTCCTTTTCTTACTTGTTTCTTTTGGAGGGACAGGAGAAAAGATAATATAGAAAAGAAGAAAATGTATTGCACTTCTAATATCCTTCAGTGATGTATTTTAATTTTCTCCTTTCCCTGTCTAAAAGTCTAACTATGATTTTTCAAATAAAAAATATATTTTTTATTTTTTTCACTGAAAATAAGACAAAGTTTATAATATCACAATTGCTTTCCTCTTCTAATCTCCTGCAGAAACAAAGTTTTTAGGATTAAAACTGCATCAGAATACTTACTTGTTTTAGGGATGTTGCTAATTTATTATTTTGCTATAATGTTTAATTCATGTTATGTTAAAGACATTCTGGTTCATATTGCTAATGTTGCACTAAGAACTTTGAAACATTTTCAGTTCTCAACCCTTTCCTTTAACTTGAAAAAAAAGAAAACAACACAAAAAGGAAGGGGGCGAGGAGGGAGGGAGGGAAAAAAAAAGGGAGAGAGAGAGAGAAAGAAAAAACCTGTCATTTCAAAACATAGCTGCCTGATGAAGAAAAGAGTCCGAGGAACTTTCACTACATTGTTTCATATGCTTCACTTTAACAGTCTTAAAACTTGTATTTGTCTATCCATCTGCAGTAAAAGAACTAACAGAAGTTATAACATGTAAATGGTAGCCCAAAGACCATCTTGCACAAGACAGTTCTTCCCTCTGCCTGTGATCAGAGAGTTTGCTATGGCTACATGCACAAATGCACAGACACACAGGGATTTCTTCACTAGCTGTCCATAGATGCTTGGTGTGTCCAGCAGCTGGTACCCAGACCCTGGTCTCTGCAGTTGCAGGCACCCAGATCTCTCATCTCACTAACTGGATAGCTCGTGTTGAAGTTCACAATCAGGCCACGCATCTGCACCCCCATGTGCTAAATAGAAATCCCCCTCACATGAAAAATCATTAGGAATACACTGTATTATGAAGACAGGACAGTTTGCAGTGAGTGGTGGAGGTGTAGGTCTCTGTCAGAAAAACATGTGGACCAGCATCTCACACATGACTAACCAGTCCCTTTTATCCCTTTCATCTTCCCAGGCTTTTTCTTCCTCCATTGACCTACCTTCTCCCTCTGCCTTTGTAATAAACAACACTCTCTTTACTTCTTTCCCCAATGGTCTCAATTTTGCTAAGGCCGTACTCAAATTTGGTACTTCTTATACTATTACCTAGATCATCTCAGCCCTGTGTTATATTGCTGATACCGTTACTTAGACACTGCTAGTTCTGTAAGACCCTGTTCTCCAAAAGATCCTTAATCCTTGTCTCCAAATATCTGTGAAGTTTGGCTGTCTATCACATAATTTCCCTTAACCATCTGCGAAATCCATGCATTCCTCACAGCACTATCTCTAATTTTGTTGTCTACTCACTCTATTACTTGTTATGCCTGGCAATTTTGCATGTTCTGGCCAGACACTCATGGCTGTACAGGTAGCCAAAACTCAGGCCAGGGCCCAGTTTTCCACCTGCAGATCTTCACAAAGTAAGCAGTGAGTTCCCAGTAATAGACAACTCTTGGAAGATATACTGCCTGTGTGCCCCTATCTCTTTTACTCTGGCCTAATGATAGAGCGTAACAAAAATTAAATAGGCACATCAGAATTCGTTTAGCAGTTCTACAGTCCCCTTATTTTCCAGATTTCCTGAGTTGTTCTTGGAACTTATTCCAAGGACCACCCTTGCTTCTGGCTTCTGATGATTTTACTATTACGTCTTCTTTTATTATCAATATGCCTTCCAGAGCAAGGCTCAAAGCAGCTCACAGCAGCAGGCAAAGTAAGCAACAGGCTATATTAGCAAGACACAGGGTAAGTAGACTGTCAAACAGAAAGATTTTAATAGAAGACAAGACAAATAAGAAGAGCGCAAGACTGAGAAAAAGGCAGTTGCCTCTGCTACTTAAGTGATCCCATAGATCATGAAGCTACATCGACTCATCCTAGTTGCTTCAGTGCCCTAAGACTACTTAAGATGCATTATTACTAATACCATAACACTCACAAAACTGCCACTGAGTCCTTTCTAATTCTATCTTTATTTGCCTTGAGAGCACCCCCACCCACTCTTCCTAGACTACCACAACTCAACCACTCTTCATTAATTCTGTCACTGTGACCTCTTTTATTGTAGTGTGAACCCATCCTGATCTTGCCACATGTTGTGGTTTAAACACAGCTAGGGACCGACACCACACAGCTGTTCACTCACCCTTCCCCTTCCCAGGTATGGGGAAGAGGATTAAAGGGGTAAAAGGAAAAGAAACTCATGGGTTGAGATAAGAGTAATTTAATAACTAAACTGCAATAAAATTGTAAATAATAATTGTAACAATAATAATAGTAATTTCTACAAATATACAAACGAGTGATACACAGTGAAACTGCTCAGCCCATTCCCAGCTGACAATACTGGAGCAGAGAGAGTTGCAAAGCCTCAATCCCAGAAAAAAGAGCCTGAGAGCCTGAGAGCTGACCAAGAGAGAGAGAGACAACTTGGAGACAAAAGTTACAGACAAACCCTGATCTATATACTGAGGATGATGTGTGTGATATGGAATATACCATTGGCCAATTTAGGTCTTAATCCTAAACCTAAGGTCGATTCCTAAGGCAGTAATTGTGGGCTATGCTCCCTCCCATCTTCTCCTGCACCTGCAGACGCTGGCAATGCACGAGAAGTTAAAAAGTCCTTGATTGTTCTGAACAACTATAAACATCGTATGTTATCAGCTTTCTTCTCAGCACAAATCCAAAACATAACCTCTTACTAGCTGCTATGAAGAAAGTTAACTCTGTCCCAGCTGAAACCAGGACACCACAAAACTAAATTTTGCCCGTGTAGAAAAACAACCTTGAACTGTCTCTGAAGTCAGGGATTATAAATATGGTGTTCCACTGTATTGTCCTAGAGGGTGTTTTCTAACACTGAAAACCTACACCCTTGTGTTTTGCAAAAGCTGCCCATGACTCAATGAATTTGGTAAAGTCTTTCACGATTGGAGAGCTTTCTTCTTGGACCTGTGCACCAAAGATGCTATATAAGGACATAACATGTTGTCACTCAAAGATTAGCCACACTATTCTGGTGTATGTGCAGAGAAGTTTTGTGCAACATACAATCAGTATTATGTCTTCTGTATTTCTCTATGCCATTGTTTTTTTTAAATTAATGATTAACTATAGAAATTAACATATATATATATATATGAGATTTCTAAGAGTTTATAAGACTTCAAATGTGACTTCTTATCTGTATGGGGTGTAATACTGAAAAACAACAACCCATGTTGATGGTATCTTGCCTTTGAAGTTTCCCGACAGATTGAAAAGATAGTACATCTACTGCTGGCCACTTTGCAGTGACAGCTGGGTGAAGTCATTGTAAACACCAAAGATGAAGCAATTGTAAACACTGAAGATAACTTTCCATATGGCAAGAATTCCAAACCATTTGTTTGGTAATCACCAGTGTATGCTCATTAGGACCCAGAGCTGCATAACCTTATTGGTTGTGATTGTCTGCTTAGAAATTCTGTTGTGTTGAATTTATCTGCAATATGTTACCCATAAAAAGGGTCCAAGTCCTAGTTCTTGGATTCAGACATAGATTTTAATCATCAAAGGTGGAATATTTATGTGGCTGGATCCTCTTCCTCACTACCTCCTCTCCTGTTCCCCCATTCTCTTTCAGAGATGAGATGAAAAGAAATTATACAGATGCAAATAAAAATTAATTTTTCAGACAAGCTCATCTGCAGTCAATAGTCAAAAAGTCTTTCCACCATTTTTGTTGCTTTCTGCTTCACTGAAGCCCTCCAGTACAGGATTACTGGTGGCAAATTTACCAACTGAAATTCCACATTTCCCAGCCTCTTTCAGTCTGTCTTTCCCTGGATGGCACTAAATACCTATATTTAGACAGACTGAATCAAGTCCTAGTTTTACATTTTTGAATATTTCTTAACAAGCAGCAATTGAAGTGATAGGAATATCTATTCTCTAAAGAGATTATAATATTTCAACAGGATGCAGCTTCTCATCATTGCAATACACTTTGCTACTTTCTTAAACTAGTTTAAAATATTAAAAAATCTTATCCATTTAAAGAAATTGTAACACACTGAAAAAAAAAAAGAAAAATAAAAAATCTGAACCAAAATGTCAACATTTTGGAAATGCTCCTGAAAATTATTTATTTGATGGTTTAAATAGCTACAATATCTTTCAAAATAAATATATTTTTATGTTAATGTTTAATTTTTGTGATTAATGTTTTTAATGTTTCAGAAATATGTCAGAATATTAAGTATTTGGTAACAATTTTTTTTTTAAAGATTAGAAGAAAACAGCTTTTAATATATGATAGCTAGAATTTTTAATACTCCATTATGAAATATGGAAATTTCACCAGTCTTGCAATCTGCAACCTAATCCTTCCATTTCTGCCCCCTTAAAAGAATAAAAACCTATATGAAAATCCTTTCTTCTTTTCATGAGGGCTCACAGAAAAGAACAAAGACCAGAAGTTTCCTTTTCAAATTACATTCAACACACTGTAGAAAGCCTTTAAACGTAGCTGACTTAATTAGCATATATCTAATCTCGTTCTATGCCACATTCTGTACTTAAAATCATAATTTTATCAGTTTCTTGTTTCACTGGCAGCAGAATCCTTCAGATATTAAGGAGATTGAAGAAAAACTACATAAATATTCTGTTTTATGAAAAATAATTATGCAACAGAAGTCACATCTTCTATTTCAGCCTTTTTGCTCTTTATTAATCAGACACCCATGGGACCTTTCTACTAGAGCTCACATTACTATTTTTAGAACCACAGCAAGTCTTTGGTTGCAGGGATCTTTGAAGGTCACCTAATCCAACCTCCTGCTCAAACCAGGGTTAATTTCAGAGCTCAGCTCGAGCTGCTTTGTGTGGCTGAGTTCTAAAAGTCTCCAGTCAAAATTTATTTCAGTAATTTTCACATCTGTATGTTCAAAATTTGCAAGCTAATAGTTAATATTTGTTCTTGTTAGTGAAAATGGTAGGAAACTGTGGGAATTTGTAAGTATAAAGATTGACAAGCCACTTAAATACCAGATTAATCAGATTTTAAGCATGATAATCATCTGATATCTGCAAAGCAACAGGAAAGAAGCAGATATTTCTACCATTCAGCTGGTCTCGTCTTTAAGTGCAAATGTCAGATCAGCCAGGTACTTCTAAAAGGTCCTGACAGTGACTATGTATTATCTTTAATTATAACATAAAGGCTGAAAATTACTAACTTAGAGATTTGGACACGTTCTAGTGTCTAATGTTAGAAAGCACAAATCTTAATCTTGGTCTTTCAGAGTATTTTATAGAGTGCTTCTGTACACCAAGTTTTACCTAATCCTCAAAATCAGTCAGCCAGCTGAGGCTCATTTTGAAGCTTAAAGCATGCTCAGCACTTAGGTATTGGCTTCCAGGATGATCAAAAGATCTGTTTAAGCTTTGTCATAATTCACAGGTGTTTAAATCCTCAAACCAATTTGTATTTTAATCCTTTAAATGTGTTTGAATTGGACTGCATCCAGTGTATGTAGAGATCACTGGATGCAGTACAAGAAAAAGAGTCAGGTTCATTTCAGTTAGAGCTTGTGGAGGAAAAGGAGATTGTCGCATTCAGTGAAATTGCATATAGTATTGCTTAAAAAATTTAATTAAAGAAGTTTTTATTCGTATCTTAGTGCAGTCTATAAAGGATTTTGATGAGATCCAGACTTTTTAAACTCTGCTTTTGATCATGAAACACTAAGTGAAAAAATATTTAAGAAAATGCCTGGGATAAAACAGTGAGTGAGAGGTGACATACAACTATACCTCACTGATAAAGCCACCTTCTACAAGGACTAATGGGGGAGTGCTGTGGATCTTGATCTCTGCCCTGAAAGTTGCTTTAGTATTCTGGATTAAATGGTCACACAGGAATCTGTGCATTGAATATGCAATGAAGTGTACAGACTTAGGAGTTAACAAAATCATATACAATGTTCTCCTTGACTATTTCATTCTAATCCTTATGCATGCACTACCTCAAAAAGCAAAGCCATTCTTTGGGGTTTTTTTCCTGCAAAGCTTTTTAGCTTTAATAACTCTGTCTTTCCTCTTTTTATCAAAACAGGAATTGAAACATATGCAAAGAGAGAAAATAGATGGTACCATCTGTATAGGATGACATCAATGGTCTATATTATACTCCCAGATTTGTGTTAGAAATCTAGTATCATTGCTAAGAAGGAGATTTAGGAATATACACAGTGACCAAGATGCAATGAAAGGCAAAAACTAAATTAAAAGAAAGAAAGGACTATTCCTTTCTTTCTCCTCCTTTTTGGATATTGCTTCAAGATGCTTTTGCTAGGAAGCCTAGTTTCTCTGTTTCCTGTTTGCAATGTCATTCTTTCATTATTGGCAGAGCTTGACTCTGCAGAGGACATTAGTGCTTCGGCAGATGTCACCTTAGGTAAACAGGGAGAACAGTTTACTTCATGTCTCATTAATTCATCAATTGAAATGACAATTCCATTGAAAAATCAATACAGAGAAAGCAAGAAACTTTGGAGATTGTCAGGTGAGCTCAGGAAAACAGACCACTCCAGAGTCACAGGCTTAACTGAAAAAAGTAATGGAATGATAGATTTCAGCTGTATCTCAGAGATCACACGTATAGACACATTCAGTGTTCTGTGTTCCTCATTTTACATATCCCCATTAATCAAATAATCAACATGGATGATCACAACAAACATAGAAAAAAAATGCTATTTTATGACTCTCACCAGTTTTCCCTCTTTGTTCTACTTCTAAACAATGCAATTTAGAGACTATAGAAAACGTAATGCTGCATACAATGTGTACCTATAGAAAATGTAATGCTGCATAACATGTGTACCATGTGTACCACTTTGGGTTTTTTTTAGGACTAAGTGCATTTCTGGAGTGCATGTAAAGAGAGTTTGATAAATGTGGCATATTATTAAAGAGAAAATGAATAATTAAAAATGTTTACTGTGACATATAATAGAGGGATCCTTAGGACCAGTCATGGATAATTTGCTCATTAATGAGACTGGCTTTAATTGAAAGTTGTCAGGACAAGAAGATACTACTGTAGTGTTATTCCACCAATATGATATGTGTGTAAATCATTTAAAATTATACAGGTAGGAACTGTACTCAAACCAAAACCCCATACAACACCTTAAAGATCTGCTAGCTTCTTTTCAATGCAAGGATATTGACTCTCAATCTAGACAAAGTGAAAATATAATCTAATTTAATATCCCCTTTCCATATTCCAGGAGAACATGCAGGCAATGGAAAAAATCATGTATACCTATGCATAGTCAGGAAAATGTGTATTTTAGATAAATTACTGCTTTATCAAAAAAACTTCTCTTTAACACCAAATTACCATTCAGCAGAGAATACTCTGATGGGACAAACTACTTTTTCAATACTTTTTTTCTGGCTTCAAGTTGCTGGATGGTTTTACTGCTTATTGTATATTTCTTGGTAATGTATATTTCTCAGGTAATTTTCTGTGTTTTGTTCATCACCTGGAGGAAAATAGTTAACATAGTAACACATTTTATATATTTATATGCTCTTTTTAAATAGTTCAGTGAGCAGCATATAACTTTCATTTTGTGCTAGGCTTTACATATGCTTTACCTTTGGTACTGTAAATACACTGTTATGAAAACAGAAATGGATTTTCCATCCAAAACAAGAACTTTTCTGCAGGTGATTTAGTTCATAATGCATTACATCTACAGAAACATGGTTAGTAATTACTAATGAAAATAAAAAGGAAAGCTAATACTAAAACTTTAAAAACTTATTCATTTAGAAGCATTTATTAAAAAAAAAAAAAAAAAAAAAAAAAGAGAACAGGGATAGATAAAATATGTTTCCTGGGCTTTTTTCCATCTTCACTTCTAGTTTGTACATGCAGTAGACTTCACCGTGTAGCATTTTATTGACTACAAATATCTGAATACATGGTGACATATTTGTAACCACTGTATTTAGGAATGCAGGAATGTCTTACTTATCCTATATATGATTTTTTACCTTCTGCTCCTTTCTTATTTATATATCACTCAGTATGTTCTTTCAAAATATTGGGTATTTCATTATTTTCATTCATACTTATGGAAGAACTTTATTGCTTTCTCAAGGGCTAGTCTTTCCTCTGTGTGAGTTCTTCATTGGTTTCAGTACCATTGAGTCATGTAGTAACGTATTGATAGCTAACATTCTGTACCTTCATTTGTATCAACTTCATTACAGACTGTGATCTGAAATCAGTTTTGAATAGTAAAATAACTGTGTGATTTGTAGACTGTTATGTAAAAAAACCCCCATAAACAGATGTTTAAATCTAAATTATATATCCTATATATGCATATATATAAATAAAACATTAATAGGTTATGCAGACTTCATGCTGCATATCTCCTTTACAATAAGTTTGATAAATGGAGGAATAATTCTAATATCATTCAATAACTACATTTCAAAAACATATCATGACACTTTTCCTCTCTTGGATGTGTGCATATACAGAAGGAGAATGATAGCATGTATTTATAAAAAATACTTAATTTATATCAGTATTTTGCAGCGTATTGTCATGAATGCATTCTTATGTTAATTTGTCATAATACTATGCATTATTTTTATCTAAAGCTTCAATTTTAAAATCCATTAATCATTGATTTCAGTTGTGTTATTCTTCCAGTTAAGGATATAAAGGATTTGTGAATATATGTATCTTAATTTGATATTTTCTTCCTTATTATGTAGTTAAAATATAAAATGTTGAGTAAGCACTATTTTCTGGGTATTTTAATCATAAATGCTTTAATGAATTTGACATAACACAATAAGTGATACATTATATGCTCATGCAGCAGCACATTTTATGACAATGCCCAAGTCTAAAAACCACATGACTGTTAACATTTTTAATACAAATTTAAGTTAATTCAAATTTTACATTGGAATAAGATATTATTTTAGTAAATTGCTTTATAATTAAAGATTACCAGGGCCCATTTTTTTTTCTTTCAGATAAAATTAATAAAAACAAGTTCTGTATAGTTTTGCTTATTAACAAATTTGACATAACTTGCCATTGCTGAGCAATGGGATTTCAGCATGTCTCTTCCCTCAAGTTATGTAAAGTTCACAGAAAAGAGATTTCTTCTCCAAAGTAGCAATTGTCTCCTGAGAGCTGTTGGATATGGGGCAGGTGGGGAGAGTTTCTGGTGGCGTTCCATAATTGGGTTAGACATGAGAATATCTATTATTACCATACCTCCTGTTAAGGGAGGAAATTTATATACAGCTGAAATCTATATACAGAATGGCAGGGCTGTGGGGAGCTGGAGACGAGCCCTGCTGTGGCAGTGCTGGGGCAGGGCCAGGTGGCCTCAGGGGGCTGACATGAGGTCCTGGGCCCTGGGCAGGGTGGAGGGAGCCCCAGGAAGCTGGGCAAGAACATTCAGGGCTGTTGGTGGTCTCAGGGGCAGTATCCCAGTGCTTGTACAGCCTTTACTAATGAATGAAATAAGACATTTATCATGCGGATTCTGATGGTTTTAAAGTAGGAAAGAGACCCTGAACCCTTCAAAATGTTGCTGCAGACTCTCTAGCCTTTGCAAAAAAAAAAAAACAAAACAGGTTTATCAGCAAAGGTGGGCTTCAACTCTATAGCTAGACACCCAAATTCAGTTGTCTACAAGTGAACTTGACGTCTAGGCTACAGAAACAGGCTCTAGTCAACAGTATCAGTGGGATTAGAGAGCTTGTCAGTTTACTCTATGTGATGGCGTGCTTCCCCCTCCCCAACCTGACCTTTATCTCCCGCAAGCCTGCTCAAAAATAACCACCAGTGTTGGCCTTATTGATGCATCTGGTCATGACGGCTGCATCTGGCTTTGAATAGATTGGGAAGAGACAGATAACAACACAATAGCCCAAGGGCTGTCTTGCACATCTTTTTCAAATAGCTGAGGGTTATCTGAGCATGCACTAACCAAAATATGGCTAGCATGCAAATATGACTACAAGTCAATCATCTTGCCCCGTAAATAGTGAACGGGCCCAGGGCCTGTTGAGCTCTCCTGCACGGCAGTGGGCTGCATGCCAGGATCTCCCCTTGAGTAGGGACACCTCTCAAGGTTACTCCTCGAGGTCAAGAGATTCCTTGGTGCAACAGATCCTCAGTAAGTGATTAACAGCATGCTAAGCTGTGAAATCTTAGCTAAGAAATGTAAAGGAGTGATTGTGCATATATAATCCCTGAGACATAAACCATTGACCAAGTCTGGAACTAGGACTGGATCCAGCCACACCTAGGCTCCTCTCTGACCCTGTCCTCTGTGTAATAAATAATTAAGTGCATGTTGCCATCAAATCCTGTTAAATCACTGTCACATTAAGCTTTGAACTTTGTCATCTCAGTGTTTTATGTAGATAAAATATATTGCTGCTTCTCTTGTGTGAGTGAAGTGCATAACTGACCAACTTCCGTGACATTCCAAAGTAGGCACATTTGATGTCTTTGGATTCTTGTAATTGTATTGCTAAAATTTTCACTACTGTGGGAGATGAGATCTCTTACACATGTAGATATCTATATTAAGGACCCTTAAAACTAGGTTTCTGAATTTTCAACATAATCTTACCTTTAATTAATTTTACTGACAAAAATTTTAAGTGCCTGTCGACTTCTAGCTGATAAGCAGTTAGGCTTTCAGGGCACTTCAGATGTCTTATCCCACATATGCTGTCTTTCAGATCCCAGTCCCTCTATGGCTCCAAGATCTTGTGTCTTCTACCACTACGATGGTCAATTCTGCTTTTTTACATGTACTACTGACCTAAATAAGTAAAAGCGATCAGTTTTTGTTAAAAAAAATAAAAGAATGAAGTTGTTTACAGATTGGTAGATTCTGTGCTTTTAAAAAAATAGACGTTAAATTTGCATAACCAGTTGTCAGGTCTGATTCCTATCTCTTTCAAACCACCTAGGAAAATGTTGAATTACATTACTTTCATGGTTTTTTAAGTGTCCCATGAGTCAAGACTTTGTCCCATGACCAGGACACTGATGCAAATACAAACCCCAATAGATCATACTTTATTTTATTCATTCTTCTTCTAGGGACTTTTTAACGAAGACTGGTTGACTGACTGAAAGTTAATTCCTTCTTTCACTGTTACTCATGAAACGGCATGTATATAAAGTTCTTTTTGCCCTCCTAGTATAAGGCATTATCAAGATCAGCTGATTTCTCATTTATGCCTCCATATCAGACTCAGGAATACTGTGACAATACCTTTGGTTCTGGTGAATTCCCCACTCACGCTTTTCTTCAGTCACAGGTGAAAATTAATCTATCTCCTTTGTTTATGTGTTGTGCACACCATAACCAGATTTGTACATAAAACAAACGCGAGTGTATATGCTGGACAAGAGCCATGAAAAGCTCTAAACCAATTAATCTGCATTCAACTTTCTTTCCTTTAATTTGTTAATACAGCACGTTTTAAGATTTCTCCAGTCACACCACGATTCCTTACGACCAGACAGTAAATTCATGAACAATTTCTTTAGAGATTCTGAATTCTGGAGGGTAGTTTTTCTCTGACTTGAGTACTTTTGTATAGTTGAATCATTTATGTTCTGCTGGTGACTCAGAGTTAATTCTCGTTTTCATAGTTCCCTGTTCACAATCCTATTGAATGGGATACAAGCTGTTGAACAGTTGGGGAATACTATCATTGATTTTTAGTGTTTTGAAAGGTTGGAAATCAGGCCTAGAAGGTATATATCTGCTTTCATATTGTGTTGGCCATTTTTTATGAACGTATTTTGTACTGTTATTCATTGAATATGCTTTTCTCCTCAGATATGTTAAGATTCAGTTTATAACACATTAACATGATAAAATCTCAAAAAATTCACAATATGTACTCAGCTCTACATCGAACTAAAATATTGTCACAAAACACACTTAGATATAAAGTGGCATGAAACTCTTGCTAGCAACTATGACAAAAGACCTTTGCAAAAAAAGCTTAGTACAGTAGGCAGACCAAAGTATAACAGAGACACCTATATTCATTCCTTTCTTGTAATAAATTATAAAGTCCTAAGATAAATCAATGGTTCCTTATAAATAAAAGCCCAAATTCTGGGTATTCGTAGAAGACAAAAGGTACTTTCTAGGTAAAATATGTTATGCGTATACTTGTATAAACATACATAAATAGTATTTTATATGATTCTTTTATTTCTCAGTAGACAAAGACACAAAGGAAAATGATATTGTAATTTAGCAGGGAAAGAAGAAAAGTGTGTGGCTAATGTAATACATAACTAATGACAGGCTAATTCACTGGGACAAATGTTAGCCCTTAATGAAAAATATCGTTGAAACTTGTTGAAAAACACGACTCTTTTTCTCATAAAGTGCCAACTTTCTATGGACAAGGCTTGAATTGTGTCACAAACAACCATTTCAACAAGATAAATCAGTAATTGGTTTTAAATTGAATTAGTACTTTAAGTAATAAAGATATTATTAGTCAGCAGTGAGCTTGGTACTAATTAATTAACCAGCCTGTTGAATATTGCAATTTCATCTTCAGAGTAAAGGTGCACAAAACTGAGAAGAAAAAAAAAATAAAAAAGAAAAAGGGCATTATGACAGTCAATAATTTCTCCTTTGCCATATCTAAAATTCAATATGAACTTGGTCTTTTATTTGGACACTACTCTAGCTCCATAACAAATGTTGACAGATATATTTATAGAAGCATATTATATGTAAGATATTATAATATACATAAAAACTCTTGCAGTAAGTGAGTGTTCAATTAACTCAGTATTAGTATCAGGAGTAAAAGCATATTAAGGATCCACACCTTCCTGGATCGGGTCTGTCTGAGCTGGAGTCAGTACCCACCCAGCAGCCCTCCCAGAGCTGAGTGTGACCCTGGCAGTCAGCAGGGGGTTTGTAACACAGCTTGGGAGGGGGCGGAGCCAGGACAGCTGACCCGGATTAGCTGTTCCAGACCATGTGACCTCAGCTCAGCCATAAAAGCCAAGGGCAGGAAGGAGGAGGGGGGTACTGGTTACTGGGTTTGTCTCCAGGAGTGGCTGCTGCACATACTGAAGCTCTGCTTTCCTGGGAAGTGGCCAGATGCTGCTTGCTGAGGGGAACTAAAGAATAGCATCTTTGTTTACCTTTTGTTTCTGTGCGTGGCCTTGGCCTTTGCTTTAATTAAACTGCTTTTATCTTGACCCACGAGTTTTTCATCTGATTCTCCCCCTCTATTTTGCTGAAGGGGGAGTGATAGAGGGGCCTGGTGGGCACCTGGTGTCCAGCCAAGTTTAACCCACCACACTTCTCTGCATTTCTCTACATCACATCTGAATAGCCCTAGTGGAATCTGCATACTACTCCCTAGATCTCTAGAGGCCTATAGGATTTGGTGATATTCAGCTTAGAATTTAAGGAACACTGGCATGTTAATGCTATTTATCTCTTCTGACCATGTTTTAGAAGGAAAGAGGTATCCATAGATGGGGTGATGAGTTAGGTACAGAAAAGCAGGTAGAAAGCTTGAACAGTGAAGATCATTTTTTCCTACTGGCTAACTCAGTTTCACTGGAGGCAGCTACAACTGCTGTTTTAAGGAGGCGGAGGAAGTGAAGAATTCAGTGGTGGACAGGGACACCATCACTAATATCTTCCTGCAAAATGAGCCACCCCGCCTCTTTTCTTCTTTTTCTTTTCTTTTTC
>NW_010123641.1:30352-31847 GCF_000699245.1 Pterocles gutturalis
TTTTTTTCTTTTTTTTTTTTTTTTCTTTTTTTTTTTTTTTTTAATAAATAGATATGTTTGCCTGAGTTCTGAACTGGACTTTTGCTTTGTGGCTATGGTGTGGCCAATATTAAAGAAGAGGTAAACTGAAGGGTGACCTAAATCTCAGGACAGGTGCATCTTCTCTGGTAGCTAGGTCAGAATGATCTTATGTGAATAAAGTATGAGATATACAAGGTAAATATTAATCTTTGATCACATGAATGGTTCCTGCGTCTTGGTGTAAATGCTAGAAAGTAAGCTTCATTGCGTGCCTTGATAAAGTGGTTATGTTGTACAAACATTTCATAATATACTGAGCTCCCATAAATCAATTTGAAATTAGTTTACTGTCAAGCTGATAAATCTCATTTTATCATTATACCGTGACGGTGATTTAACAGGTATTTCACAGTGCATAATTTATGCCATATTACGGAGAGATAAGAAAACAAGTGTTCCGAACCAAAAATTATTGTCACATTTACTTATAAATTTTGCTATGTTAAAGGTTTGAATACAGTTTTGAATAAAGCTTTTAGATACAGTTTATGTAAAATAATGATTCTAGTGTATAAACTCTGTTGAGTCAGGTGTAACTCCAATGTACTGTATCCTTTTGTGGTTTATATAGCGAGTCTTTCCTAATACTGGAAACAGGCTATTGGTCAAGAGTCAGTGTAAGAATGAATGGTACTTGAACTTACAAAGAGCTGCATGTTTATTTTTTTGTTGGCTGTTACTGTCTGTGATAATCTGAAGGAATGGAAACACATGTGTACAAAGACATTCAGAGTAGTTTTTAGGATCATCCATAATGGAGAAGACAGATTATAATTTTCTCCAACTACCCAGTTTCTTGTCTCCTATAATATGGTTTTGTGTGTGGGGGGGGGTTGTCTGGTAGCAGGGAGGGGCGTAATGGCTCCTTAAGCAACTGCTAAGAGTTCCCCTACCTTCCAGCCTGCTGCTGGCTGCAAGGGAGGGGTTAAAGTGGTGGCTCCTTTTCTAAATTACTCTTAACGAGTCACCCCCCTCCCAAATATTTGAAAGCTGGGTGGGGCAGGGGAAGGGCACTATCACATAGCCTTTTTGTAAGAAACTGCTTGGAAGGCAGTGTCCCATCTTCAGACTGGACCCACTCCAGGCCAGGGCTGAGTCAATCAGTGCCTCTGCGAATAACATATTTAAGAGGGGGCACAGAACAATGGGTTGGTGCGGCCCCGCACAGGGCACGGCTCAGGCGGGTGGTCCAGCCATCCAGCTGCCTGCTCGGCTCCTGCCCTGCCGTAGCCCCAAGCCTCCACCATGGCTCGCCTGGGAGCCCTTTTTCCCGGGAGCCGATGAAGACCTTCGACAGTGGAGAAAAGAGAAAGAGGGATCTGAGAGATGAAGGAATCACACGACACTCTGGTCAGCGAGAGAGAGGGAACTTCTCCGTCATTTTCCCTTGTCATGTGGTGAAGAAAAGAAGCAG
>NW_010123642.1:0-5423 GCF_000699245.1 Pterocles gutturalis
CGGCGTCTCTGCGCCAAGGGCAGGAAACAACTACGCTCGGACGAAACGAGGAGGTGGAGGTACCTCCCCGCGGGGATCCCCGCAGGCTGCGGTGTGGAGCCGGGTCCCGCGGGAGGTTAGTGGGTGCGGAGCTGGGGGGCTGCAGGCCGCGGCTCGGCTCAGCGGGGCCCGGGATAGTTTGGCTGCAGCACCGAGGCCCTGGCCTGAGGTCAGGACAAAGGCTTGATGTGGGGCATCGCAGAGGTCCAGACCCCCTCCTGAGTGAGAGCTGTATGCGCCCCTCTGCCTACACCCAAAGGAGACCATAAATAACTGGATTTCAGAAATAAAAAGTTGATAGAACAGCAATTTAAATTATACAACAGTAGTTCTGCAAAACCCAGCCCCACTACCCCAAACGAAGCCTGGCAGCGCTCCCAGCTCTACCCTCCCTACGCTGGTCTAATGTTTTATAACTGCTTATGGCAGATTTTGCGAACAAATTCCTCATATGGCAAAAGCCTTGCCCCGTTTCAGCCGTGCTGAGGATGCATGTTCACCTTGCAATAAGCACGGTGCAATTACAGCTCCTCTGAATTTGCAGGTTCATAGCAGCTATCAACCACTGCCAAAGTGGGAGACCTTGGTCTCTTCAGAGTAGGACTAAAGGGCAATGCTTTCCTTAAGCTAGACTGTGCAAAAGTGGATTCACAAGCATTTACTCATGGACTTAATTTTAAGAGCAGATATCCCATTAAGAAAGTTAAGCACTATATAAGTGTTTACATGTATTGAGACTTCTGGGAAGTACTTTCCACACTGCCACTACTCTAGCAGTCTTAATGTGCAAAATAGCCCCGAATGTTATCTTTTAAACAACAGCTATTGGTGCTGAGGTCCTTTGATTTATTCACGTTCTGTAAAACTTCTGTAAAAAAGTTACTTCTGTAAAATGAATTATACTAGCCTGATTAAGAAAAGGTATGAATACCAAGGCCCTGACCTTGTACCTTTACTTTTCCATATAACTTCAAGAGCACAACTAGCACCATTTTAAAACCAGACACCAAACCTCCCTGTGTTTCTGTGATACTAAGCGAGACAAGGCATTGAGCATTAGTAGTACAGGTGTCCAAAAGGTTCACTTACAGCCCTGACACTGCACTGTAACGGGGAGTCGAGTGTCAGCTCCTGGTGCAGAACTGCAATGGAAATGTGCACAGCACACACAAGGAGCTAGTCAGGATTCTAAGTTATAACAAATGTTTTACTCCAACACAGTTTTCTAAACTAGTTCTAACCTAACCCACAGTGGCCTGACTTGAATACAAAATTGTCTCCATGTATACATGCCTTTATCTATTAGAGGTTTGCATAGCAATGTATTTCCTCTCAAAATCCCAAAGTAGTTTTTAAGCTATTTTAGCTCCCATTTAGTCACTAACCAAAAGAGACACTGCTCCTTAATCTGATCCAAAGTCCTTACAGTAACATAAATATAATTTTAGTACACAGTTTATTCTATCTGGCAAATATTAAATTGCACAAAGACCAAATGGTAGCTCAGCCCATTCACAGTGTCCAAAATTGATTATTTAAGTAATATCTCTAATGTGATTAAAGGTGAAAATCACCATATTATAATAGTGGAAATACTACTGCAATGACAGTCCATTCCCATGTGAACTACCACGTGCCAAAATATCCTGATGCTTCACCGAAGGGCTTGGGGAC
This sequence comes from Pterocles gutturalis, assembly GCF_000699245.1. Lineage (NCBI taxonomy): Eukaryota > Metazoa > Chordata > Aves > Pterocliformes > Pteroclidae > Pterocles > Pterocles gutturalis. Next base: position 1,714 of record NW_010123642.1, read on the forward strand.
TTTCAATACATCTGATTGTTAAGACCAACAGAGAGCTTCTTACAGAGTCTGAAAGTTTTTGGATAAGACCCAACATGCCAGAAGGTTTCCTATAAAGTTATTTTCATCAGGTAGAAAACAAAAAGCAAAGATCTATCTCCCAGCACACAGTTTATTCCTCAAAGATTTCAGAAAATACAGGGCTTTGGACTGAGTTCAAGATCTATTCTGGGATCTTAATAAAGATCCACACAAGAAACCAGACAGAGTGTGGAGGCCTTCTACTGCAAATGCATTCAGGAAACTGCCTGGGCCTCTGTCAAAACTGCTTAAGGGAATTGAATTTTTAAATTAACCTGAACCAGAGCATGTAATGTCATTAGTCCTGTGTAAACAGAGATTATTTTCTTATTAGAGTATTAATTCTGAGAAGTGGAGAGGAAGATAAAAAAAAATAAACCTGCCTGCAATAACAGTTTAGTCCTGCAGTGCTTACGCACAAAACCAGTTCTTGTCTGAATGAGTAATCCCACCAATTTTAGCTAGGATTTACACATCATACCCTGAATTAGCTATGTCTAAATCAACTGAAGTGTGTATTCATAGAGCTGGAAGGAGATTTAATAGTTTTTCTTTTAATTTTTAATAAGATTCTATGACATTTCAACCTGAGGTACAATTCCTAATATTCTAGCTCCACTGAAGTCAATGGCAATTTTCAAGTTTACTTCAGTGTTATTTGAACTTCCCCTTTTGTACTTTAAAAATAACTTTTCTGTACAAGACAAAAGGACTTCAGAGGTCAATTTTCTGAACTGGGGGTTATTTTATTCTCTTTCTGTAACTATTTACCCAGTCATAGTTTTTGAGATAAGAGATTCAAACTCTACTTTATTTGAGCATTACAGCAAATATCACTCCTACAAAGATAAGACTATTTTAATCTCGTTTTAAAACAGAAATTATGTCTGATTTGGGGGAAGAGTCAGCATCTTCACTTTTTTCCGTTGAGCTAGGAGTGTAATTTACCTGTTTATAACATACCCTAGACAAAGCCCCACTGATCTGAACACACTTTTACATCTGTCTTTAGTAACAATCTTGCAACTTTCACTTTGGCAGTACTGCAAATGTTAAACTTCAATAAAATTGCACCCTTGAAATGTTTAGACAAGCTTAAAATGAATACTTTCCTAGAGACTTTTTCACATTTACTTTCTCTGTCTCAGATCACGTTGCTATAAAGGTTAGCAATTTACCACTTCTCAATTAAAATTGAAATTTACATTATAGGCAAAAAAAAAGTGTGTAAAGTGCATACTTATTTTGTATTTTTAGCATTCCGACAAGTTTGAATCAATTGCAGGCTTTTTTGTAACCACAGTGGTGGTGCACTGTAGTTACAGTCATATTAAGAGTTTATAGAAAATCTGAAAAGCCTTTTGGGCACAAAACCCAGAAGTGCTCATGAATTTTTAAACCTGGTGGTATGGAAGAGTGGTAACTAACACTGTTAGAAACAATCAGGAAAGAGAGAAAACAAATTTACTGGGTAGTGGATGCTGTTGATTTCATGAACCCTAGCTGACAGAGCAAGAGAAAAGGAGATTGTTACACTTCTCAGTGTCTTAAATTTTATTTGACCCTTTTCAAGAAACTCAAGAAAATTATTGTGATTATTTCTCAAAGGCTTGTAGAATGAAGGGGCTTAAAACTGTCAACTTCTTTTGCCTTTTAAAACTTTCTCTGCAATGGTAGATGCTTTGGACTTGATTGAAAATGTAAAATGCAGACATTTCGGTGGAAATTATATAAACAATCTGAGTCTATAAAAGCAGACATAATTTCTCTGATAAAACTTTATCTCAATGTTTATATATTACAACTGCAAAACTTCTACTCGCACATTTTTTTTGTCCTTACAAGAATGTATTTCATAAAGGCATTATGATATAGACTTTACACGATCATATATTATCTTTCCATTAGGCCCAATTCCTCCTTTACTGAAAATTAGTTGAACTGCTCTCAGAAGACAACTATTAATTTTTGTTGCCCATATTTCTGCAAAATATGTAGGTTACACTAATATTAACCGATTTTATTTTTTGCTACACCTTTTTGAGACGATGGTATTGTATTTTACCTATTTGTAGATAGGATCCTGACACACAGGAAAAAAGGACAAAACACCCATTTAGTGTACTTAAGACCTCGCATTGTGAAGCCAGTAAAGGCTTAGTGTTTTGTAGCACTTGATGTTTTCCAAATACAACTTCCATTGATTTTAGCTGCAGTTGTGATTATTCAACATTTCAAAAGCGAGTAAGGTTCCAAAAAAAAAAAAAACCAACCAAACAAAAACCGAATTAAACTCATGACTAAGTATGAAAAGTTAGTCTATATAATTTGCAGAACCTTCATTAAACACTGTGTAGCAAGTAGGACTACACTCTGGTTACGTGGAGACATTCAGTTGTCTTTGAGATTTTATTTATTTTCTTGTGGTGTTCTGACACACTCTATGTATTTAAAAATGTTATCACTAAATGTATTGAAATCACTATATGTATTTTAAAATACATGCATACATACATGTCTGTCTGTGTGTTAATGTGCCAAGTGAAACAGGGCCATATACACAACGGTTGTCTTGACTGCACAGCCCTGATTTAATTCAAAATTCAGTATGGTCAGAAAAACACATGACCATGTCATTAAATCTTTTTCATGATGAGCAAGGGGGCCAAAGAAAAGTTGCATTTTTAGTTTTGAATGCATGGATCAGTAATCTGTAAATCTTTATTTTCTCATAGTTCTTTTCTACTTTATTAAAAAGTAACATTAGTATTACTAAAGAAATGCCAAGGTCTGATATTGCAACTGACCCCTTCAAAAGAGCTGGAACCTTTCCCACCCTTACACAGGACACTACCGCTTCCCAGTGACATATCACTAGTAGGTAGCCACCACTTACCCAGTCAGTGCTAGAAGTAATGAAACTCTGCCTGAAGGCTTCATCCATGTTTCTGTAATAATTATGCTGAGATTCAAGGATGCTGAGGTCAGGTTCACGTGGGGAAAGGTCCTGATTTGGGTCAGATGTCCCTAGAAAGCCTCCAGATCAGTTTCCCCCTTCCATTTCTTTGGGAAATGTCACTCAGTGCCGCAGCCCTGCTGCTATAATGTAGGGGCCCATCGCCTTCACCTGGTGTGCTTGTTGGCACCATCACCTCGAGATGGGTCACTGTCACCTCAGCCTGGGGCACCATTCCTTCAGCTTGGGTCACCATCAGCTCCATATGGGCTGCCAGCACATCAACCAGGAGTGCCATCATCGCAACCTGGGGCACCATCACCTCACTCTGGGGCACAGTTACCCCAATACCGAAAACCATCATCTCAGCACGGGGCCTCATTGCCTCAAGCTGGGGCACCATTATCTCAACCTGGGATGCCATCACCTCAAAACAGAGTGCTAGCACCTCAGCCTGGGTCACTGTTATCTCAACCTGAGGCATCATTACCTCAGCATGTGGTCCATTCATCTAAACATGGAGCCCCATTGCCTCAGTTTGGGGACCACCACCTCAACTTGGGAGGCCGTCACGTCAGCATAGGGCGTCATCGCTTCAGCGACACTCCCCCAGCTTTCTCCCTACTTCCTCCGGAGCCGAGTGAGGCGGGAAGGAGGCGAACAATCGGTGCCTGCGGGGTGGCGGGAGAAGAGC
>NW_010123642.1:5484-23222 GCF_000699245.1 Pterocles gutturalis
CCCCCCCGCCTTTCCCCGCCCAACGACGCGAGGGGGCCGGCCCGGGCTGCGCAGGATCCAGGAATCTAGACGGCGGGCGCAGCGCTGCGCAGTTTCCTCTTCCCCTCCTCTCTCTGTCTCCTCCCGTGCGTGTGAGTATCCACCCCGTCTGTCTGCGCGGTTACCACAACGAAGCCGGAGGGAGGGAGACGGCGGCTGCCGGCCGGGCCCAGCCTGGCGGCGGCGGGGCCTCCTGTGCTCCGTTTCGCGGATCGGCAGTTCCTCCTCCCCGCGGAAGGTGCCCGGAGAGCGGGTGTGTGGCGGTTGGGGGCGGTGGAAAGGGGCGATAGGCATTTTCCTCCCACATCTGTGGTAATTTTTGCCAGATCAAACAAGGTGGGAGACCTGTTGTAGTTTGTTTTGGTTTTTTTAGTGTGTGCGTATATATATATAATTTTAAAATCATTATGTAATCCATACTTTTATTATTTTTTAATTTGTTGCCTTTCTACTTCGATCCCTGCCTGAGCGACACGTATGTAGGTGTCTCCCTGGCGTGTCGCACACGATGTATTTGGAGGGCTTCGGCTGGCGTTGTGCCGCCAGAGTTTAGTCATGGTGCCGTGAGACACATCTTCCAGCCCGCTTCAGGGCCAGGCCTGGCCGCTCGGCTCCTCGGGGGGTGGAAAAGAGGTGGGAGATGTTCTTCTGAGGCACCGGCAAGGCACCGGCCCGCGTTGGTGTCACATTCATCAGGTAATAGTTGGAAGATGTGACAAGGGAAATTATGATTAAAAAAAAAAAAAGGCACAATGAGGGTTGTTTAGCACTGGAGCAGATGTCCACATGGGACATGAAGTGTTCATCCTTGCAGTTTTTGAAAACTTGGTTGGACAAGGCCCTGAGCAAAACTAGGTCCGCCTTTGAAGCTGACCCTGCTTTGAGCAATGGGCTGGACTGGATAAAGTCCAGAGGATCCCTTCCAACCTAAATGTTTCTATGATTTTAATTCCAGCTTCTGTCTGCTTTGTGGTGTTTTGCAGAGTAACTTGCCTGTGCCTCAACAAGCTCTTCCATCTCAGGGTGTAGGAACAGGTCCAGTGCAGTGTGTAAAACTGTGTGGAGGAGTAGAGCTTGGATAGATTTGTAGTGTTGGAGTTTATTTGGAGCTGGGGTTGAGGCCTTGTGCTTTGCATCTTAGTTATGAACCAATCATGGTTTGGATTGGGGAAATTGGTACCTAAGTTTGGAGAGCATACGGTGTGCAGAACAGCTATAGCGGGTATTGTGCTCTGAGCTTGGAAAACTACAATATCTACTAAGTAGGCTGGTTGTTGGGGGTTTCCCTGAAGGGAAATAGTTTCCTGAGAGGTATATTTCCTCCTTTCCATGCTTTGTTGTTTCTTAGTAGCAGAAATGAAAGCTTTAGTTATAGAGGAGGTAGGTAGCCTTCACATGGCTGGAAGCAGCTGCAGTAGTTGATCTTTATCACTGTTGATTATATCTGAGAACAAACTAAACTTGGGGTTAGTCTGTTTTACAGGTTTTAAGACTTATGTTTCCCCTCTTTTAAACTGAACAAACCCTCAGAAGCTGGAATTATCTAATTGTCTTAAAATTTTTATTGCTCTCTTCTGGATGTTTTAAAATTTGTCTTTTTTTTATGCCTTAGCAAAAAGTGAGGAAGGGAGGAAGAAGGAGGAGGGTGGGGTTTGAACTAGTGTGTTTTTACACAGTAACTTAATGATTGTTATTTTTGAAAATGTTAGTCAGATGATACGTTTAGCATTTTCACCTTCTCACAAGCTCACCATACAAAGAGGTGATTTGGCAGCAGGTTAAGGGGGGCAGTATCCCTGACAGAGGGGCAATAATGAGTAAATAGAGGATTTTGGAATGTCCTAAAGAACATCTGCCACTGATGGTATAAATCTTTTAATTAAAACACTTTAACCTTCTAACCCCTTAGCCCTCAAACACTTGTTTCCGCTCTCTGAGATCAGGAGGGTGGGTCAGTGTTCTGAAGGGGTAGAAACTTAAAGCTGAAAGGAGAGGTGCTGTCTGGGGGTACACTAATTGCACAGGCTGGTGGAAGGCTGTCTGCTTGGTCACTTCTTTCAGTATCAATTATACTTACAAAGCAAAATTAATAACCCTAATCCAGGAGGTGCCTTATTGGAGCTGAATTCAACATTATTATTGCTTCCGGTACTTTACATATATGTTTGTTAATACATCCTAAGGTGATGTCTGTTCGTTTTTGTTGCAGGAAACACATAATTGACTCATCTTGAGTGTACTATAGCTGTGCTGTGTTATGGCCTTTGTGGTGATGCACAGTATGCCCACAATAATGTCACAGATTTCTGATTCAGCCCACAGCATGTGTAAAGGGCTTGTTTTCCACTTTTGTTAAATACCAGAATCTTAAGATGTCCTGAAAACACTTGGGGCCTTCTAAGGATGTATAGCATTCAAATTCAGAGTGTGGTGTTCTGCATGCTGGGAATCTGTATGTTACTAGATAGGGAAAAAAAATATGCTTTCTTCTCTATATGAACCATCCTCTGCCTCAATTAGGAAAGTAGAGTGCTTAAAAGAAAAGGAAGCTGATCACTGCTTGTATGTTGAATGTTGAATTTCTTCTTTTTGTTCTGTGATTTATTTCAGTGCTCTCTGATGCATGTATTTCAAATGGTCTTGCATTTAAAGAAGTGAGAGATTGATTGAATAACTTTAAAGTTTAACCAAGGTTAAAACATCTTGAATCTTTCACTGTATACTTAATGTACTTTGTGTTAGTTTCTAACATTCAGAAAATCTTACCAAAAGGCAGTAAATGTCCAAACACAAAACCACATCTAAATCTGTATCCTCACTATATCACTTTTTTTAATGTACTTTGTGTAAGATATTTTATATTGCAGCCATGCCAGTAGGCATTACCTGCAAAAATATTTCAGGTGGTGCTGTAGTTGGCAGGGGAAGAACACTGGATATGTTTAGCATGAATAAGATCTTGATTTTTTTTTTTTTTTGACACGGAGGAGGATGTCAAAATGCTGCTTGTCCTTTGGGCAGTGCAGCAGCAGATAGTGTTTGGCCTGTACAGGAACTGAATGGTCTTTGGTCTTGCAGTGACTGGCTGGTGAGAACATGGATGTGGTCTTGGTAGGTAGTCAGATGCTCAGTGTGTCAACTTCTTGACAAGAAAGTGTGGTTCCCTACTGCCCTGGCAGCCAGACTGCATGTTCTCCTTGGCTACTTGTCTGCTGCTTTCTGGTCTTAAATGAGTCAAATTTGGTATTTACAGGTGAAGGGATTAAAAAGTGATATAAACTAGGAGGAACTGCAGTGAGGAAGAGACAAATATGAATAGATGTGCTTGGCTGGGTAATAGGTGGCTGTTACAAGAAATAGGGGGAGCGAGGTAGAGAATAGGTGGGGAGAGGAAATATTACAATTAAAAAAAGGTCTGACAAATCATTAATGGACAATCTGCTCATTTGCGTTGATTGTATTTGTGTTAGAGGGTTTCATGGCAGAAAGCCACAAATACGGTGGTCATTAGAATTAGCAGTTAATGATAGGTATTTGACATTAATGACAGTTTTCTTGGTATTTTATAATATCACCTGTTGATTCTGTATTTTAACAGTTGATAACATAGCAGAACTCTGTACTTCTCACAGGAATAAAATTACACTCTGCCCTGTATATAAAGGGGTGTGTGTGTGTGCACGCATGCACAGCCAATTTATTAATTTAGGCGTGGTGTATCAGCAAAATTTCTTCTATATTACTTCTTGGCAAATTCCAGCTCCCTTAAAGGGGAATAGGAACCAAAAAATATCATCTCTTCATCTATTTCTTCTTATTTTTAATGGAAACTACAAGATTAATTAATGTTTAGTTTGTGAATGATTAAGAGTGTCAGTGAGAGAAATTGACCAACACAGCATGTCTGTTTTCCATTAAGATGAAGGCTAAAGTCGTTAGGGGTTTGTGCCAGAAAAGTGGAAGGAGCATTTGGCAATGAAATGATGAGTGTTATGACTGCTGCTCCTTAAGCAGGGTCAGACTGCTAAACTGGTAACAGAGGTTGCTGTTCATGAGTCAGTTATGGCTCAGTCTTCATGGAAAACAGCCCACCGGCAGGTAAGCTAATTACTGTGTCATGCAGAGTGGAAAGATGTGTGCTCCTTGGCTGGTGCTGATGGTGGAAAGCAGTGCACAGGCTCCTTGTTACCATCTTCTACCACCTCTGCTCTGCCCTTCTGCCACTGTCTTGGGTTGAATCCTGTCCTCACTTCGGAGATTGTGTTCAGAAAAGAGACATCTGAGAACTGTGTCGTGAGCACGTATTACATTATAGCCAATGAGCTAATGTTAATTTAGTCTCCTTTGTAGGAGTAGCGTTACAAAAACTAAAAATATGTGGATGTGTGTATTACAGTCAACTAAATTTTATACTTCAAATTGCACTTGTTGGTCTGCATCCACCTGCAGGCCTGTTTTTTGCCTTATCATCTTACACTTTTATATGTAACACAGTGCTAACAGTATTATCTATGTGTTTGAAACAAGTGAAATTTGCCATATGCCTGCTTTTACCAGTTATAATCTATCTGAAGCTACATACTGGTGAGATGCTAGTGCCTTAAGTAATAAAAGCTTGCATAATGAAGAAGGGGTTTTGTTTTAATTTTAACACTGAGCTTCCTATATTCATTTTTGTCATAGAATTGACTTTGCCCAAGTTGTATGTGCTGAATAAATGGAATCATAGAATCATAAAGGTTGGAAAAGACCTCAAGGATCATCAAGTCCAACCATCAACCCACACCACCTAACTCACTAAACCATGTCCCTAAGCACCACATCTACACGTTTCTTGAACACCTCCAGGGATGGTGACTCCACCACTTCCCTGGGCAGCCTGTTCCAATGCCTGATCACTCTTTCAGTGAAGACATTTTTCCTAATATCCAGCCTAAACCTCCCCTGGTGCAACTTGAAGCTGTTTCCTCTTGTCCTATCACTTGTTACTTTAGAGAAGAGGCCAGCACCCACCTCACTACAACCTCCTTTCAGGTAGTTGTAGAGAGTGATAAGGTCTCCTCTCAGCCTTCTCTTCTCTAGACTAAACAACCCCAGTTCTCTCAGCCGCTCCTCATAAGACCTGTGCTCCAGACCCTTCACCAGCTTCATTGCCTTTCTCTGGACCTGCTCCAAATAATTCATGGTCAAAAGTCTACAGATAATGTAAAAAAATTCTGTTTGTTTCCTTTCTGGTTTAGGTTACATGAGGTAGAAAAATGTAAATAATGTGTTACTCTCTTCTGTTTTGTTTTGTGGGTTTTTTTTTTCCTGTTGTGCATGTTTTGATAGATTAAAATGCATTATCCTTTTAGGATGCTGCTCTAGGAAAACTTCCAGGAATTCATGTGACATTTGGGCATTGCAGACTATGCAAGCTGTCTGAAACCAGGGTTCACAAGAAGTGAATATGAAAAATTTCCAAATTCCATGTAGCATTTCAAATTAAGAGCTCCCAAGTGTTTTACTCCTTTGTTGTGTTGCTCTTGGAGCTAGGTGCTTTAACGAGTTTCTCTTCATTGCACCAAAGTTGTCCTCTGCTTCTATTGTTTAATAGCATTTTCAGTTTTATGAAACATCTAAATTTATTAAGTCTTTTTTTAGTTCTTTGGCTTTGTGAATCTTAAAACCACAGGGGATTGCACACCTTCTGCTTTTAAGGTTAATGTTGTGCTTTTGGTATTTGTGGTGCATATTTCAAATTCTCCTAAAACTGAGTATTATTTGAGAAGTGACAAGATAACTGAGTGACATAGACCTTTAAAAAAAAAAATCCCCTTTTTGAAGTAATTTGAGCTAGAAGTTTTCTTGGGGATAGTCTTGCAGTTTCAAAGCAAGCCTAGGAATTCCTTTTTCACCTTCATTTGCCATGGCAACAAACTATACGTGGTTCAAGGGAGACCATCCATAATTGTAAAATATTCTCGTTCTCCTGCCTTGTATAGTTGCTTCCACTGTTGTAGTTCTTTGTTTCCTTGGCTTCAAAGAATGTTATGTATTTATTGATTACAGCTTACAAAATTTATATAAAATCTGTTGTAAATAGTAGGAGAAAAGTACTGCTGGCTAGATGGGAGCAGTAGTCTTTGATACTGACTAATTTTGTTTGTTTGTAAGGTGTTTTCTTTGTTTTTCTTGGGTTTTTTTGTTGTTTTAACTTTATCCTATTAATGAGTAGAAACTTTCATATCCACCCTGCCACATGCAGAGAATCTAACACTGAGTATTTCTGCAAGAAGTATGATGCAATAGGAGAAGATTTTGTAAAGTGTAATGGTTAGTGCTGAGGACTTGATATCCACCCTGTAGGTATTTGGGTTTTTTCCTTTTGGGCTAGCCATAATCTGGTCCTATGGATTGAAAGGTGACTGCTGGTTTAAGTACAGTAGTTTCATGCCTGGAGCACACTTGAAAGGTTAGTTTCATCTGAAAGAATCAAGTTTGCTCACTGTACTATGCAGTGGGAGTTACAGAGGACTGTCAAGAAAAGCAGGCTCCTGATCCGAACTAAAACATTAACACTGACACACCCTATATCTATTACAATTTAACCTACAGAGCCATGGATCCTGGGAGGTAAATTGAACTTGTTCCTGCAGTCTACAGTTTTAAATGGCTGTGTCAGCCAAGATGATGACCACTACATACAAACAAGGTTTTTAATTCAAAATCCAAACTAATGACAGCTCATTAGTGGCTCTAGCTTAAAGGAACTAAACAAGACACTTAGTTGCTTGTTTGTCATAGTTAAGACTCTTTAGCTGCTAACAATGTTTGACTAATTTCCTTAGGAGTAAAAGTTTTGAAATCGTGATTGGTTTTGTTGGCTTAAAGCTTTTCAGTCTAACGTGTAAGCTGTGTACAATAAGATGGCACTGCATTTCTTTGTAGCTCTCACTACAGAGCTGTCCCTAGCAACACAGCATAATTAATTGCAGAATTATAAATTATTAGAGCTAAACGAGTAAATAACAAAAGTATTATACTAAAAGTGTACTTGAATCTGGTTTTATGCTAACCTTTGGAAACCTTTTCTGATGGTTGCAGGCACCACTTCATATTTCAGTATGGACCGGTTTGAAGATGTGTTGGATGGTGAAGTGGATCATGCTTTCTTTGACAGTGATTTTGAAGAAGAGAAGAAGAAAGATGAAGAAAATTATGAACATGTAGAGAAAGAAAATACAAAGGCAGCTCTTGCAGCCACTGGTTTGATTTCTAATTCAAAGGATGCCAAGTGTTGTGAGGAGGAAAGTGAAGAAAAACAGAAAGATTTGCAGAAGGATCAGTCCCTAGAAAACAGCACAGACCATCTTGGAGATGCTTCATCTTTGCCACTTTCTCCAGTTCTGGAGAATGCAGGTACATCTGGAGTGACATCTGCAGCAAGTAAGGGAACACATGAGAATATTCCTGGTGGAATCCCCAAAATAGTTAAAGAAGGTGAAGAAGATTATTATACAGATGAAGAAGATAGTAGTGATGATGGCAAAAAACAGAAGGTTAGGCCAAAGTCAGCTAAGCAGTCAAACAACATAAAAAAGGCTGGCAAAAAATATACTAATATCAGCTCCTCCTTGTCTTCCTCCTCCTCTTCCTCCTCTTCCTCATCCTCAAGCTCAGATACGGATTGTTCTGATACAGATTCCGATAGCTCTTTATCAGATTCATCTCATTCTTCCTCAAAGAGGAATGCTTGTAGGAACACCCTTCTGTCTCCAAAACAAAAATTCAAGTCAGCAATTAAATTAGGAGAAGGAAAACCAAAGCTCGGTGACTACTTGGAGGAGTCTGAAGACACAGTAACTGACGTAACACCTCTGTCAACTCCAGACATCAGTCCTATCCAGTCTTTTGAACTTGCAGCATCAAATGAGAGGAAGCTGAAAATAAAAAGACAGGAAAATGTGAACCAAGAATTATATGGTAATTTTGAAGACTTTAAGTACAACATAAAATTTCTAAAACCTATGGATCTAGGAAATCCAATCTTACATCTGTATTTTTGTTCATTAGATTCCGAGTTTGATCGCAGATACAGTCGAAAAGTCCTGCATGATGCCATGGACCTGAATCAGCTTTTGAAAGGTGACCTTTAAATTTTCTTTTTACAAAGTATGACATCTGTATATTGTTGAGAGCAATTGAGTTCTAATAGAAGAGAATGAGGTTTTAATGTGCCACATGTATTTTTAAAGCTGGTTTGTGATTAAGTTGTGTTGATCTAATTCTTTGAATTTTTATGTAAGTAAATAGTACTGATTTTACAGTGGAAAGAAGCAGCATATGTATGAGCATGTGTTGGTATACAACGTAAGTAGTAAGATATACAGATGGAGTGAATATCTAAATAATATTTGATGTATGAACAAGTTGAATAATAAAACTGCATATGCATTTTGAGAAATTAAGGTTTACTGTACTATGCCACAATTTACTACCTAAATTAAAACACCAGCCTTTCTGATAAAATGTTGGGTTATTGACCTTCAAAATTGAAAGGCAGTCTAAAAGTATATTGCATATTCATATATTTAAACTTCTGGTACCTTTTTGATAATGAAACAGAATTACATGAAATTCTTCTTCTGAACTAAGTTTCTGCCTTCTAAAGTACTATAAAGTTGAGTAAAGGTATTTTAAAGAGAGAAAGATAACCTTTACTGAAAATTGAGTGGTTGCTTCTTGATAATAAATTTAATAAATCTTAATAAATCTTAATAATGAAGTCTGAGAGAGAGAGAACTTGGTATCTCTTTCACTGCATTCACTGCAAAACTTCATTATATGGGGTGAGAATACACTGGATGATCTCATGTGCATATTTTAAGGTCTACACAGTGCTTTTGCATCTGTTTTCATGGCCCAGAGTTTTCAGCAGTAAAATCTATAAAATAAGAGGCTTGGCTCAAGAAGTCTGCTGATCTCAGGTAAGGAAAGCTTCTTACAGTCTACGTCTGGTACATTTCAACCCAAGTTTGCTGTATTGTGGTAGATATGGCATGACTAAACCTGCATGTGTCATCTGTCTTCACTTTGTGCTTTGCTAGCCTGAGCCTATAGTGAGTAAGGACTCAAAATATATTGTGTGCATCATTTAGCTTTCCTGTGAGTAGAAATGAGGATTTTACTTCTATGGAAATTATTCAGATGGTAAGAAAAGCAGAGCTAGCCATCAAGAAGGTATAGTTGATTCTCATCTCTGACAGCCCTTGTGCTCCAGCAGCATTTTCCTACTAGAAAAGCCTCCACTTGTCAAAACATCTTGTTAAGAGTTGTAGATAGGCAATTGAAATTATTATGTCCTACATCTTTATTTGTTCCGTGATAGCAAGAAACTATTTAATAACTGGTGGTTATGGAAGGATTCATCTTATCCCTAAAACAAATGAGTATTATAGCTCAGAATAAGTACTCTCAGTGATTAATCTCTGTTTGGGATGGAGGGGGAGTTTTTTCCCCAAACTGAAAACCAATTCTAAATAACAATAATAAAGATTGAGTAATGAGAAGCAGAATTCATATAGTCTGTCAGCTAATGTTCCTGATTAACATGCATATTATTCCCAAGTGCCTCACTAAATTGTCGAGCTCAACATATCTTAATTATTTGGGTATTTTGAAGTTTAAATGGGGCAGGATTATTAATGGCGTAAAGTAACTAGTCTGGGAAAGTAGAAGCTAATCTTATTCTGAGTTGTTGCTTCTAGGTTTTTCCATACTCTTAAAAAAAAAAAAAGGACAAATAATTTCCTGCCCCCACCCCCAAGCCTGCATGAAGTGTTCATCGGAATTGCATAGGTGTGGACATTGCTTCAAGTGATAACAGTATAAGCCCAGACCTGAGTGCGTGAAAGAGCATTTAAATGATCATCAGGATGTCTCAGATTTGGTTTTAAAGTATACTATTCTTCCAGCAATCTATACTGATCTAGCATTTAGTTTAAAATTTTTGCCAAATATGCTTGTAATACAGCTGAGCCTAAGCATTTACAGAAGTTATGTGAGCTTAATTTCCCAAGTTCCCCAGCAACTTGCAGAATTTCAGCATGATCTGTTACTGTGTTGTTTCTAGGGGCCATGCAGTAATTAATTTTGTACAATTCTGTGCATTGGTAATGTGAACATTTGGGAGAACTAGAATCTAATGTATTTAAAAAGAATCACAAGAACAAAGAAAGGGAAGAAATCTGTTAAAAGTGCATGGTGTTAAAAGAACAAGTTTTGGACTGGAACAGGAGTCTTGTTATTAAGCAGCAAGGTAGTTTGTGTATCTTAAAATAGAATTAATTTGAAGTATGTAGAAAAAACATCACAATTAAATTAAGAAGGAGTGGAAATAGTTTTTCCTCTATACTATATGCTATTGATATTCTGTTCATATTGTAAACTATTCATTTTTACAAGCATTTTTTAAAAATCATATTTAGATAAAAAATATTATCATGTCCTTATGTCTTGTAAAGCTATGCTTGTTCCTGATAGAAGCCCAATTTTAAGTTGTGCTATCCTGAATAACTTAACATCTCATAACACAATTTTAATTGGAAATCTCCTAGTCTCTGTGATGTATATTGTGCGTTGAATGCTTTTTAGGTGAGTATTGCTGTTTCAAAGGGAAGAAGTACAATAAAACGTGCAGTTTTCAGAACCTGTGGGATGTATGGCTGTATTGGCATGGCTTTGCATGTGTGCTCATGAAGGAGGGGTGTGTGAACAGTAGGGCACTCTTGAGAGCAGATGCAGCATGAAGGAAGACAGAAAAATATATGCAGTGAAGAAATTGTGGAGCCCAGGTATGCGTAAGTTACCTTGTTAAGGTATGGGGTGCATACTCACACTGTTTCAGTTGTGAAGAGCCTGCAGTTTGCAGTGGGAACAGTATTGCTAGAAACTGCAGGCTATAGTGAAACCAGAGGTGATGCAGGGTGGACAGATAAACTCAGAACTCTTTGGATCAATCTCTGCTGTTTGTTACCAAGTCAGTCCCGTGGCAGTGTCTGGTGCTCAGTTCAGAGTGGCTTGGAGTTCAGGTGTGGGGAGCAGCTCTCTGCAGCACCCTCCCTGAGGGACAGAACCTGCCCTGCTTGCTTGTGTTCAAGCCCTGTGGCTGCAGAGGCTGGAGTACTAAAACCAGCCTGGGTCACGTTACGGTCTAGGTTCACCTGGACCATGTTGTTGAAATTACTGGACTTAGTGATTACTTATTATCTGTGCATTGTGCATAAAAACTCTTGGGTTTGTTTGTGATGCTGTTTTGGTAGCTGTTAATGCTGAATTGTTTAATTATTCTTGATCATGGTTTTACTTCTGTTCATTAAAATCATTTGCTGTTTGGGTGAGTGTTTATTTAAAATGTGTATAAATGCTAAATACGTGACATTTGAATACTCTCATTTTTACAGACATAGAAGTCAATGTTTAGGAGGCTTACATAATTTCATTACAATGCTAGGACTGATGTCATGTAGCTGTTGTCATTATGATGTATAAGAACTATTGTAGCACTGTGGACTCAGACAGCTGCACTACTCAGGAATTTAAACGTCTTATCAGTGTGGCCAAGAACGTAGGTACTCACAATTCCAGTTACTCAGGGTTAGTATGGTTTATATTTTACAGACCTCTCCTCACTCTTTACCTCTCTTTTTTTCACCATTTGCATGGAAAAAACATAGGTCTGATTATAATTTTTCAGGTAGAAATACAGTTCTTCATTTGTTTCATGATGTATAGATTTTTGTATGTAATTCTTTTGTGAGTCAATCCTGTTTCCGCTTCACTAAAAACCTTAAAAATCTTTCAGAAAATTAAAATAGTAACTAAGAGCAGTATTTGAAACCCATAATAATAAATGTCAGAGTTATCTCCTTTGCCAGACTTTTGAGTAATCTGAACACAAAAATAATTAAATATGCCAAAGCAAAGATACAGATTGTGGAAAAAAAAATGTTTTGAAAGTGCTTTTGTGAAGCTCCATGTTAGAAAGCTGGGAATAAAAAAAATTGGAAAATTTTATCATGCTGTTTTGCTTGATCCTATGTCTCGATTCAATGTCCTACATGATTTTTAGAAATTGAGGTTATGCAGGTAAAGGGATGGGTTAAGCATACAAGAGTGAGGTAAGCACTCATCCATTTCCGTCCAATTATGCTACAGACTTGCTCTCTGTCTTGAGACAAGTCTTTTGATTTCTGTAGTTCAGAATACATAGTTGTATGCTGAAAACACTGTGCATCTCTCTCTGAATTTTTGTTGGTTATCAATACAGTAGTAATGGGATTGCACAAGGTAGGCAGAGTGCTAAAGAATTTAGCACTTTCTGTTTTCTTGTCTGTAAAATGAGGTTGATACCTGCTTATTTTACAGGGGTGTCTATGAGCATTAGTCTCTAAATCCATGGTATTAGCTATTATTAACTTGAGGTGGTGTGATGGGGTAAGTAGGACAATGGGCTGCCGGCTGAAGACCTGAATTGTATCCTTGCAGCTCTCACTGACTTATATGCTTTCTGATAAATCTTTTTGCCTCTTCTGTGCCTTAGATATTTTCTATTGTAAAATAGTCACAGCTCCCTTGGTGAAAAGCACTGTGAAATAAGTATCATTATTATGAAAGTAAAAGCTGTGTGTTTCTGAAAAAAAGCTATTGTAGAAAACTAAATAGCAGCTTCAACTGAACGTGTAGCAATTGCTTTAACTGTTTGGTTTTTTTTGCTATAAGTTGTCACTCAGGAAGTAGAAAAAGTTTTGGTTTTTTTTAATATACCTACAATTTTCTCTTCTCAGGGATATGTTATCTGTGTGCTCATTCATGGTGAACTGGCATATTTGTAGAATAACTGCTAAGCAATATCCAGATTTAAAGTAGACTCTTAAATATATAAATAAACACCCAAATTATGCAGTTGAACTAAACGTGTATAGCTTTTTCACTAAGTTTTGTTCTGTTTGTCTGTTCATAGTTGGAACTAATTCTGTGTATGGATTGTTTTTGCAGGTCTAGTAACTCATGTTGAGGTAGAAGACCAATCATGGGCTTGTTCTTTTATTTAGAGTTTGAAAGGAGATTGAAAATCTTTAAGTTTGTAAAGAGATACAGACTTTCCCAACATCCATAGGAAAATGTGTAATTTTTTGAAGAAAATAAAAATTATGCACTTGTAAGGTATCTGTTGTCTTTCTCATGACATCAAGAAATAACTAGCAGCGCTATTTAAGCATAAGTTTTTCAAGTGGAAAATTCATACTTGAAAACTACGTTCTCCTTTTCTTCAAAGACCATAAAATCACAAGTCCTCTGAAAAATTTTTGGAGAGTTTTGTGACATGAATAGTAGATATTCTAGGAATATTTGTTTAGAGGCACTACAGGGAAATAGTTTTAGATTTAAACTATTAGGCATTTATGAAGAACTGTGATTTAATCCTTTTGTATTTTTCAAGTGTGTTACAGATGTGGTAGTGGAGCAGTATAAGACAAAACAGCAGACAAACTCAAAAGTGTAAGCACTGAAGCAATTTAATGCATTTTCCTCTGCTGGGATTGCAACAGATACACTGAAACATTAATGACTTTAATTTTAGCCTTAATGCCATTAGGACAGCTCTATCATGCTGTCCTAATGCATTTGAGTTGGTGGTTATAATTTGTATTTTGTATAGGGTTTGTCCTTTCTCGCTCTGCAAGGTCATTTCAATGCTTAAAAGAAAGTCAGGTGTCTCTTCATGGAAACCAGCTTTCATAGAAATCCTGTGAATATCAGAGGGTTTTCTTTTACTGCTTACCAGTAAATGAGAAGTAGAACCGCACACTGTGCAAGTTTTTATGCAAATGTTGCTGCTTGTTTATCCCCCTTCCCCAAATTATTGATTTGTGGTCTGGCTGACAATGAAGTGTTAAGAAGGGTTTTAGTTAAATTGCTTACTACCCACTGATAGAGTGTGAAGCTACAGGTAAATCATATTTAATTGTTCCAAGATTTACAAACTCTTTAGAACCATAAATCATAACCTTAAACTGTGGTGTTGCCTCGTTATCATTCAGGTTAAGCCATTCAGACACTTACAGATTGTGATTAAAGAGCAGTGTGGGTGCATTGTTGAATTAATCGTTGAAATAACTTTGAAACTCAAATATTTGAGTTACATAACACTATGTACCTGAAATATCTAATAGCATTTAGAATAAATGCATTTACCTCTTACATGGGATTGCAGTTCTTTTTTGTTTCTTGATGGTGAGTTGCCCCGGATTTGTAGGCTTGTGCTGACCTCACTTGGACACCTACTGCTTTTGCCATGAAAGCAATGTTGTTGCCAGTGAATGCTGCAGTGCATTCAGTGCATATTGGACATACATACATACCTGCTGTAGATTACATAATGTTCTGTCATAGTTAAGCGTGCAGAGAATGCTGTAGCAATATGATGCTGTATGCGTGGGGTTTTTCAGAGTGCAGGCAGGTAACTTTGGAAATAGTGGAAACTATTACTGCTGATTTGAAGCTCTAGGGTCAGAAGCCTCATTCTCGACTGTGGAAATAGTATCAGCCCTGCTTCAGGAGGACCTGCACATCCTTTTTCTCACTGTTTTGTTAGATTGCTGCTGTGGTTTATTTGAGCATCATTTGAGGAGCAATGATTTCATGGTTGTCCTCTGCCTTTTGCTTGTTTTATTAGGAACAAGCAGTTACCCTGTAGCATTAACGATCCTCACAGTATGCATCTGTTGCATGTCTTTTTTTCTGCTAAACTTTTAAACTCACCTGTCGCACAGTTCCTGAGGAGATCAATGTTGCATTTAGAAAAGGTTATCTATGGATAGGCTTCAGTCAGTCATGGTTTGTTTTGAAGTGGTGTTTGCAAATTAAATTCTTCCTTTACATAGATCTTAACTAAGTAAAACACAACTCTAATTTATTAACTTACCAGCTTGAAGAACAACGAAACAACTACTTTTAATGTATTGTCTGATCCAGTGCCTTGATGTAGTGCAGCACTGTTGCTGCAAAGAGCTGTTTGTGAAATTTCAAATGTTGTTCTTCCTCTAGGTCATACAGAAGGCTAACTATAGACAGAGCAGTTGAGGAACTGAAGAAACTAGTGAGGAACTAGAGACTTTTAGATTGATCTTTTCACCCCACCCCTTGAAGAAAACTTGCTGCTGCATGTGTTGTATTGGGTCACAACTTTGGTGCAAAATTTGTGAATGTTCTGTAATTCAACAACGTATCAAGAGATTAATTACTGGTTTTTGGCAGTCTTCTGCTCAGGTTTCACTGAATAACTTCACAGCAGAACTTTCATAGTGGTATTAACAATTCTTTCACTTTATTAATGTGTTTCTTTTGAGTTGTGATAAATTTGGTATTATCACTGTTAGCAAGCCCTTAACCTCAAGAGTTGTCAGAAAGCTGTTGGCAGTAGTAAGGTGAGTTTCTACACTAGTAAGTATAAATAATAGACTAGAAATGGACAGTGTACTGAAGAAAATGGTCTGGAGTGTCTCTTCTTTGCCTGCTGCAAGTGGAAACAGGTGTCTGTGCAGTGAGGTGATAAGAGTTGTGGATGAGGCACTTTAGAAGGAAAATACGTTGGAAGGAAAGACTTACGAGAGGCTAAGGAAAGAAAACATGAATGAAAAAAGTCTGTCTGTTGGAGGAATGTGATTGAAGAAGCTGGAAGGTAAGAGTAAAGTTAGTCGAATTTTGTTGTGCTTTACTCACATATGTGAGTAGTATACAGTAGAGCAACGCATGGAAATGTATGTAGCTACATATTCACGCTAACTGCCGGAGAGCTTCTGCTGAAATACTGGTGGTGGTTAATGCTACAGTATCTGCATACCCACTGCCCCCGGGAGATCTGAGTGACAGAATCACTTTGACTTGGTCATTGTTGGGCCCTGTGTGTAACAGTCACTGCTGGGCTCCTTGGATCAGTATTTCTAGAAGTGTGTGCTGACCAGCATAGAGGGGACAGGGAGAGGTGCTTGTTCCATGTCATTGCTCTGTTTTTATTTTTTTCATCACAGCTGACAGGGTTTTTCCAGAAAAATGAGCAAGTCAAAAAATAAGGAATTGGCTTGATGCTTATTTATCTCAAAGCATTTTTAATCTGTGTTTACTGGATATAGTTCATAGCTGCACCATAAGAGTATGTGCTTTCCACCAATGTATAACTAGCTACCTTACAGAGGATCAAAACAGTCATGTACCAGTGAAGATATGAAACCTGTATTTCTAATTAAAAACGTCCTCATTTGCAATGCCATTGCTTTAAATGGAATTTGACTAGTTCCCACCTTTCATAGAAAGAAAAGAGCTGTTTGGAATTTGCATTGACAGTGACTCAGAAGCTTAATTGTCTCTGTAAGAGACTGCATCACCAGTAGCATTGCTGCCACAAAGCTAGGTCAAGACTTTGGTTGAACAACTAACTGTTCCTTGCCACAACCTGATTTCCACTCTTGCATATAATGTGCAGTCTGGTTTAATCTGTGAGATGCTGTGGATGTAAGGCAAAATATTAAATTATCTTTCATAGCTTCATAATAATAAAAGTATCAATTATGTAACATGATATAGAATACATATCTTCTTGAGATGGTTGTTCAAATTACTTTCTTCCAGCTGTGTTCTGCAGTGCTGGTTTTGCATGTTCCCGTAAGGACATATTTCATTATTTTTTACTGAAGTACGCTGCAGCTTGATGTTACCATGTGAATTGTGTGGCTCTAGTTATTTTCTGTGCATTTCTTTTTGTCCCTTGTAGGTGTATCCAGATGAGTCTCATCCCAGGTTTGTCTCCTCAAATGGTGTTGATGGCTGTACTAGTTTTCCCTGAAGAATAACTTATTAAATTCTGAAGATGCTTTTCAAGACATTTATACTTTATTAACCTGTTGGTTGACACTCTTGATCTGCGCTAGTTCGTATTGTGTCTTCGTTTTGAGATGATTTGCATCTTCTGTTGATAAAACAATACTTGCTAAGGTGGACAACCTCACAGCTAGAGCTGCCTGTATTGGAGTTCTTGCCTGTATTGGCTAGCATACTAATGGTGTAAGCTTACTAATTTCCAGAGGGATTTTGAAATTCATTAACTGCTTGGATTCTGAGTTCTGAATACTTTTTCTAAATTTCTCAAAGACAGTAGCAATGTTTGGTTGCATCAGTTCCGCAGTAAACTCTGTTGAGATATTGCAAGAAAGATTTAACTTAATTTTGTTTTGAAGTAAGAACACGCTCATAATTTTTTTTTTAAGCTACTAGAGGCTGCCTTAGACATCCCTTGCCAAAAAAATTGCTGATGTGGAAGTGTTTGCTGAGGAAATATTACTGTTTTGTGTTTTTTTTTTTTTTCTTTCTGCTTTTCTCAAGGCTTCTGCTTTGGATGGTTGTTTTGCTTGTGTGGGGCTTTTAGGGGTAAGAGCAAGGGTTGTCTTCTGGAGGCACTGGAGGAATATGGGGAATAGCTTGTGTAAGGCGTCCTGGTCTATGTCTCAGCTCCAAAAACCTGTTTGATCTAGTAAACTGTCCTGGGTTAAGCAGAGACAGACTGCTTAAAGTTAACTCTGTTAACTTTTTTTTTTCTCCTCTTCATAAATAGCTAGCAAGAGGCTATGTTTTGGATTTGTGCTCAGGAGAAGCAGCTGATA
>NW_010123643.1:0-896 GCF_000699245.1 Pterocles gutturalis
GATACCACTCCAGAAATGCAGAAACATGCGACTGTTTTAACATGCATGATGAATACTGTGCCAAGCATTCTGCTGTACTGTTTTGCTGGACATTTTCCCCATAACAGTGGATGTTAAAATCAGAACTCTTGGCTCAACTGGTGTGTCACAGAACCCCTCTACTGACAAACCCAGTCACTGAGAATTTTAACACAGCCTTGTGGCAGTATGTTGTAACATTCAATGGGCTTCAAAGAGCAAGGTTAAAATACGTGGGTTTTGGCTTGGATTTATTTTCAGCTGTGTCCACATGACGTTAGGGTATAAATCATATCTCTAATTTGTCAGTCCTGAGCGGACGTCTGATAAACCAGGTGCTCCTGAAGATCTCATCCTGTTACTAATATGAGCGAAGTGTGAAACTAACGAGATGTTTGATGACACCCCTCACAGGTCGGTGCCACTGTGGATCATGGCAGGTGTACCCTCCTATCGATATCAATGTCGACTGCAGCAGATTGCTTGGGGAAGCAGCACTCCAGGATTTACTTCTAGCAAGGTAAAGTCCTATGTGTGTGTAGACTGTTTAAAACAAATGCTATTGTCATGTTCTTTACCTTAACTACACTGTACTAAAGTTTATTGTAATCAGTGGATTAATGAAAATGAGCCTTTTATTTCTCTAGCATTGTGTTGTACCTTTTATTTTGCAAGTTGCTCCGTAGGCTGTGGCTGATACACACATTTTGTGGTGCCATAGAATGAAAGTTTTAAATACTCATTATTCTTTTAGAATCACAGAATGGTTTGGGTTGGAAGGGACCTTAAAGCTCATCTCATTCCAACCCCCTGCCATGGGCAGGGACACCTCCCACTAGCCCAGGTTGCTCTAAGCCTCATCCAGCCTGATGCGTGGA
>NW_010123644.1:0-20651 GCF_000699245.1 Pterocles gutturalis
ATGTATAATTAATATATAATAATAAGAGAGGAAAAAAACAAGGAAAAGCAACAAATTATGAAAAATACTATTTTTATTGGTACAAAGGAACTGAACAATGCTTCTGCAGAGCTGTTCTTAAAATTTCCTTTCTACTATTTTCTCAACCAATGCTTATATTATCATATATGAATTATGTAGCATGCCATTGTTTTGAAAAGTAATAATTACACAAAGCTAACATTTCAATACATTTTTCTTTTAAATATTTATATAGACCAGAATACTGTGCTACAGTTGAGGAACTATTTTTAATACTGGACACACAAACTGCACAAAGGAATAAAAACCCTGAAGAGTTTTTTTGGTTAAAAATTTGAAATTTCAAGTCAATAAAACTCTTAAAGAATTAGAAGTATATTGACTCAAAAGTGAACAATAAAAATAAAGAAATGATTAAACACTCTTCTGAAATACTCATGTGCACTTATAGAACTTTCCCTCTAAATGCATTTCAAGAAAATATAGGTTTAATATCTTACCTACGTATCAACTTGTAGCATTACAAAAAATAATAATATTCAGAGTAAAAGATTTTAATTATTAAATGGATTCAAATAAAAATTCTGATTTTGCTTTAACACGAATATAGATTTTACCTTTTCCATTGACCATTTGTCATGAGAGTGTTCTGCATATTTGTTAATGAAATATTCTAGCTTTTCAGGGATTGTAATGCTGAAAGTCAAGAGAAAAATAGCCATTATATCACACACACTAAAATGTGTTTATGTTTTGAAGAAAACTTCCAAATATATAATTAGTAGTGCATGCATCCATTCAAAGCATCTTACTGTGCTCTGTTTCCTCACATACAGTTTATCCAAGCCCCAGTTAAATCAAGGCAAAAATCTGTGTTATTTATTGGGCACTAAATGAGAACCACAGCTGTTGCAGGAATTTTACTTCTTTGACACTCACGCACACGGAAAAAATAAAAAACGATACCGAGCATTCATGCTTTTTGTCACATATTTCTATTACTAATGTTAATTTTCTTAGGATTAAAGATATAACTATTACCCATAGTTTCAGAAATATGGTGGTAATGCACATGTCCATTATAAACTGTGTTAACAGTCCTTTCTGAAATCCATCATCTCTTTTATATATTCCTATAAAAGTTATTATATGCTTGCAGCATTATGACTTATGACAACTCAAAAGTTATATGCTTAAGGCTTTATTTTCCAACACCCCCGTGAGTATTAAAATCCTTATTAAAATATTTTAAAAACCCAAATAAATACACTAGCCCTTCAACAAGTGTACAAAACAGTGCAAAAGCTAACATTTCTTAAGCAGTAAAGGAAAAGCAGTTATCTCTGTCAAACAAACACTAGAGACAGAATCTCTTGCAAAAATTATTTCTCAAATATCAGTATTATTATGCATCTGCATTCCTGAAAAGGGAATAACTGTTTCTTGATCACTTTTGAAATAGCAAAATCTTCCCTCTCAAGACAAAGAATTTTGGCAGCAAAGGTGTTACAGTGCCATCTACTGCAAAGTAGAAGAGTCTGGTTTTAAATCTTCAGTGATAGGGTGGGAAAAAGCAGAAACGTAAAACCCTATACACGCTTTCAAACAGTAAAAAGAACTGATGGCCATGCTGGATAAATACTTTCTGGTCTTTGTGTCTTGTTAGGCTCTTGCAAACGACTTAATGTCACACATAATGTCATAGTATTGTTAACTTTGATTTGTGTCTTGGTAACTTTGACTTGTGTCTCGGTAGTTTTGAATCCCCGTTCAAATGATCATGCTGTACAGTAATAGTTAACTTTGTCATCAAATTCTGTAAAGTCACACTTTTACAACACCATATTGAAATCACTTTTTCTAATACCTTCAACAGTGGTTCTTTAAGTGATCTAAATCACCCATTCACAACAGCATACAAGCACAAGCATGTTGTAACAAAGGTATCAATCTACTGACAACATTCTGTGTTCTGAATGTTAATACAGACAGAAAGCTCACAAAGGCAATTGAAGCAAATGTCTTACAAGTGGCATTTGTCGAGACACAGTGCATAACCACCCTGCCGTAACATGGTTCTATACAAAGGAGAAGAGGCACTGGCTGTAGTCAAAAATCAGGGCATAAAAATCCCATTCAGATATGTGTATTTTCTGGCTAACATACTTTAAAGAACATGGTCAGAATCTGTATGCCTAGAGAGAATGAAGATCTTTCTGCCCAGTTCCCCATTATTCATGGTTAAAAGAGATTATATGAATGCATGATCATCATCATTTTTTGTAGGTACACTGTCATCTACACATACTGGAATTAGTGTCTTGGCACATGTTAATAATGACAGGGATGATGTAGACTAGTCTATTTTTTCTGCTCCTGAAAACATGCTGGTTTGTTTGCAGCAGACATATAAAGGTAACTGGATAGTTATATCTTCAAGCTGAAAATGCATTAAAATATTCTAGGTCAATCAAGAAAATAGTTATGGATATTTATTGCTTTCTATGATTTAAAATAAATATACAAATTAAAAAAAAATGAAGTTAAGGTCTCTATTTTACCTAGAAGATAAGATCTCAGAAGAGAATAAAAGCTGTAAGTTTACATCATACCCATCAACAGACTCTATCCCTCTTTTACACATTCATGACCAAAAAAAAAAATAGTTGCAACAAAATAATTCCTTACTTTGATGTATCAACAGGTTGAGGATTAAAGTTCCCATCTGAATCCATTGAAGACTGTTTTTCCATCATATTGACATAATTTGATTCCATATAGTCTGGAGGTAAGGCCCCTGCAACTGCACTCAAACAAGGCAAAGCTAATTTAAACAGTTCTTGTTCATACTTCTGTGGAACACAAAGGGGATAGAAAGTGAGCAGAGAATGGAAGCTATCAACATCACTCCTGAAACTGATATTGCTCTATGTGAAACCAAGCAGCCACAGAATGGATTTCTTATTCTGTGTGAAATTGAATTTTTGTTCTGAAAACAAAGGAAACTGACTGTCCAAAGCATATTATAGACTATAGAGAAAGCTAGGATCAAATCTTGCTTCACTAGGAGCAACACTGGGCATTTTTCAGATGTCTGGGAGGACAACATAGCACAGAAATATGCACAGTGTTTCTAAATACTGAGATTTGAAATGAAACTCACGAAATTTTAAGCAGGTTGGTTAAACATACTCACAGAACAAACAATAAGTACACACCAAGGCGTATTATTTAACTTTTGTCCAACGTAGAATTGAGTCAAGGGTGATGAAACTACAACTACGAAGCAAAGAACTATGCTCTTGATTTAAGGAAGGATAGGGTGTGAGGTAGAAAAGTGCAGCTTCCAGTCACCTGCAGATGCTTGAATCTGCTTTTAGGGCTCTGAAGTGTAGTTGACCCATATAGATACACTTCAAGATTGCTTCATTAGCTATATAATTTTTTTAAATGAGCAGACAAAGTGGTATACCCACGTTAAAGCAGAAGCTCTAAGAGGAAGATTTACATTTACCAAAGCCTCTATTTTTCCCTTTAAAGTGGACAATAAAGTGTTGGTAAAAGCTGCGTAAAAATTACAGATTAAATAAACAAGGTTACACACTAAGGCTTTTACAGTAGTAGATGGATATTAAAACAAATTACCTTTTGAGACAAAGCATCAAAAATACCCCAGAACAACTTTCTGGATAAATGAAGTTCTTCTTCTGAAGCAGCACCAAAGTTACCCCATCCACCTGGCAAGCAATAGTACTTCCAACATCTTTCATAATGATTTGTCAGCAACTAAAACAGAGCATATTTTGAAAGCAAATAAAATATGTTGATGTTCTTCCATCTTGTCACTCAACCATTACACAGACAATGCCAGAAAAATTTCTAACTTTTATCAGGAAGTCATGTCGTGTATCTATTCTTTAAATCATTGGTGGATACACACAGAGAATGAGCAGTTCTTTCTTCTCACATTAGAGCCATATGCAAAAAGCATGTGACAGAGAATAATTTTCCCCAGTACCACAAGAACTCTGACAGCTCAGCTGAAGACAAGAATTCACTTCCATCTGTGCGCCACTATTCCAAACACTGCTGCTTTGGCAGGTAAGATAGTAAAACCACAATTTCACCTAGTTCACGATTATTATTTATATGTCTGAGAGATATTCAACAACAACTCCCAGTGTGACTCACTCTTCTGTGAGCTGTAAAACACGCTATCCCTCTACCCTTCTGTCCTCTATTACAACTGGCAGAGGAGCTTTATCCTCTCTCCCTCTCTTTCATTAAAAGCATATTTCAGAAATACTTTCTTCTTAAGTGGTTACAAGATTCCAGATTATCAAGGACTCAAATGGTGCAAGGAACTGCTACTGGGTATTTGCCAAAGTGCAACATTACAAATTTTATTCTTAATGTGTCCTCTATGTCCCTGAGTCACAGACATGAAGAGGAAAAATTAGTTGTACATCTGTCAGTAACGGCAGTCCCCAACATCAAATTTCTGGCAATAGCAAAGCATGAAAAGCTAGAGCTACTCAGGGGCAGTTTTCCTAAAGCACAGAATGATCTTACTAAAAAATTTAGCTGGAATTTCAATTCAGCATTTTTAACAGTTCCTCAGAGAAAAAGAGAACTATTTCAACATCACTTCGCAAAGCATGTTGGCAAAATATTACAGTCACAGTCAGTGACTTTCTAGTCAGAACAAATGCCAAGATGGAAAAATGCAGATACTCATAATGTTAATGAGCAGAAAATAAGACAGGCATTTAAAAAAAAAGTCCTGATGTGTAGAAGTCTTACTCTAGTAGAAGTCCCTGATGCAGCACTGAATATGATTTAGGAGGAAATAAAAACAAGGCAGCCCTATTCCAGAAAGTTCACACCTGATTACACAGGAAAAGCATCACAGATTGGAATTCACATGCAGCCTAAATGGAGGTAATTTTTAATTGTAGAAAATCAGCAAAGGTATTCACCGTAGCTAGCCTTCATGATTTCCTCCTCTCTTCTCATTCAACATTAAATTTACAGATGAATTATTAACTTGTAGCTGTCTCTTTACACTACTATAACCTGTTTGCTAGCACAAGCCCATAAGGAATATGCATGGTACTTTCAAAGTAGAAACACATCAGTACATAGTAGGAGTCCCTTGTTAAATGACTGAAAAACAGTTTATTGTCAGTGAGACCTTTGAGAAGTTCTAGTTCTATCTTCAGATAAAGAGTTCACTTTCCTCAGAAGCTCCTATTACTTGGTTAAGTGTCAATGGACAAAATCATTTGCCCGTGCAAAACAAATCATTTGCCTTGGCTGAAAACAAAATGAAAGATTATTAAAAATATGTGTTGCTTAGATTTCCAAACACTAAGCACAAAAAAAGAGTCTGTTTTCCAAGAGCAGAGAAAACCAGCAAGTAAGGGTACATACAGCCTACTAATTCCTATCTTCCTTTGTGCACCGGATTCTGCCCCCCGCCCCCAAGGGTTTTTCTATCCTCTTTCTATATGGGCTTAAAAAACCCTGGAGATAATTAAAGGAGAAGCAAACATTAGATGTGGACTTCATAATTCCATATAGATGGATGTAAATTAGACTGAATTCCTACCAAAGTAGCAACTTATCTGTAAGAACTACAGTCTTAAGATTATTTCAGAGTGGAGATAAGGTAACAAAGAACATAAAGAATATTCTCCATATAAGTATTTTCTGTTGCATTTTATTACAAGGAATACTGTTGAATATTAAAATATACTTTTACCTTGAGAGGCATCTTTGCATGTTCATTTAATAGAGGAACATCAAATACTAATCTTCTCAGCAAATGCTGCATCATGGAAGGCCGCAACTGCCTAAGAGCAGACAAAACATTTCAAAAGGGTATACTAACACAGTTTCATGTAAATAATTAATAAACACATTAAAGCAACCTGTCAGTTTTATGCCATTAAAATTCTTCAAATTCATAAACTAATAGGATTTTGCTTGGGACACTAAAAAAATGTGTCCAAGAGAAAGCAAACAAGTACATACCAAAGAAAACCTCCCGAACAAGCTGCAAATCAAGTGCTTTAAAGAAGCACAGAAAATATCTGATCTATAGACATAGAAAATCAGGAAAAAAACCAACTGAATTTTGATATTGTGTATTATGATCACCATGCCCATAAGAAAAGGCCAGAATTTTATTTTCTTGTAATAGATCTCAATGGCTCTTACAAATATTCTAGAAAATAATAAAGACATAACAGCATTAACTCTTCAGATGTCCTAAGCAAGACACACACCAGTGCGCACCAATTGGAAGGACAGAAGAAATAGGTATAGCATGGATGTTAGAATGACATGGACATTAAACCTTTCCAGATAAATAGCAAACACTGGTCCATTTTATCAGTTCTTATCAAGGTAATATATACATAAAATGGTCCACGCGATATATTTTATAAAGAAATGTTATACAGTACTTTTTTACAGTACTGTAATACAAATGTCTGTCATTTCTGAACACATTTCCATATTATGCAAAAAAAATTATGGTGAAATACTAAAAAAAACTTCTGGTGATCTGAAAGCCTAAATGTTGCTAACTCTAATTAGAAATTGAATTCTCAAGTGCCTAGTCAACTTCTGATAACTGAGCCTGTAGGCTTATAAAGAAACAGATAATCAACTGGTTTTGAGATTCCAGATACCCAGACAAAATTTGTCCTGCAGTTGCCAATAATGACATATCACAATACTAGTCATTGATTAGGATGTCAAATGTAACACAACATAAACATCTCCATAGAACTGTATAATCTACTGATCATCAACCATACTGCCAACCTGTACAGTAAACATTTAAAATTATTTAGTTGTAATTTAAAGTATTACATCTAAAAGTATTTAAATGGCATTTCAATGGATGCACAATTCCATATTTCCAGAGCTTCAACTTTTTGCAGTACGTCCTCTTAGTTAATCGCCAAGCTTTTAATTTAAAAAACTTGGTAACAGCAAAATAACTGAGAATGCCTATGAGCAATTAATAAAGTTGCAAAATTAATACAGTGTATTAAAAAATATCACAATAATCTACCAGAAAAAAAAAATCTTAATTATGCTGCTGGTGGCATAGTTCTGCATTCCCTTATTATAAGTATCATAGGTTACTTTATCAATTAGCATTCCTGTACAGCCAGGAGTATTTTCTTACCCACAGATAGACAGCAAACACTCTTCAATAGAATCGCGTTGAGCTTTGGTAAGAGAGCATCCCTTTGAGAGTCTGTACACTGTATGTAATAAGGAATCGATGAGGGAAGCATGGTGCTCTGTGCCAGCAAAAAGAGGAGCACATCTGGTCAACAGAGGCAAGACTGCTGTGCAAAGGTATCGATTCAGAGCCAAAGCCATATCCGTAGCACTTAAAGCAGCCTATGAATTAAATGGGACAGAAATCAGATTTGTCTCCTCAATGTTGTTACAAATAAAAATAACTTGTTGCTTGTTTTACTTTTGTAGTAGTTATAAAAAGGCAAATTTACAAAACGCACCAATGAGGATTTGATGCCTACTGGAAACTTCTTTTCCTTCTTCCAAAGTCTCACAAGATGGCTTTTGTTTTGTTTTGTTTTGTTGTAAACGGACAAAACCATAAATACTAAAGCTATTCAAAGAAAAAAAAATTTCAAAACTATATTAAAGAGTGTCGTAGTTGCTTAACAGAACACTCCACAGTCAGGTAATACCAGGCAAGTCTGCATTTACAAAACACAGTATGTTTCTGTGTTATGATCAAGCCCAAGTTCCAAGTGAGGAAAAAATCCTCACCTGCTCTTTCCTAAATAACAACATAATGATTTTCAGAAAAAAAATTTACATGAAATGTCAAATAGCAAAATCAAAGTGTGTCTTAGCCCTCATGTAAACTCTCTAAATCTGATCTTCCTGGACCAACCTAGCTAAGAAACATTAGATGGAAATAAGACTCACAGAAATGGCAGCAATTCTGAGGAGGAACTGAAACAAAAATTTAGTGATTTCCTAAATAACAATGTAGGCGTCCCTAACAAATGTATGGAGATAAACACTTTCTGTAAATCTCTGGAAAGAGGCTCTCAGTTACATGCTTCACGGGCAGCCTATTCAATTTTGATTTTATAGAACAAGCTCAAAAAGTCTCCTGGGGAAAGGCATTATGTCTCTTATGGGTATGGGTATTAATGGGGGTTCTTTATAAAGTGAGCATCATTCTGGAGAATGCTCCTTCACTGTTCTTAGAGTATTCTCAGTAGCAAGAGGCACTTCATCCAGCATTTGAGAAATGGAGAAGATAACATGAAGAAACATACGTATATATATATATATATACACACACACATATATATATTTAGGGATGAAAAATGCTGCAGTGTTCAGTAAGATATCAATCAAAATAACAACAGACTTAAACCCTTACTGTATCTAAAGAGGCAGCAGCACGAAGATCTGGCAGAAAGCCAACTTCAAGAAGGTGTAGAAGAAAATCCTGGTCCTCAATTCCATAGACCCTGTCAAGGAATAAAACCATGGCTGCCTTGTGATCTGGGCAAAACCCCGCAGACATGTCAGGTTCCACCACAGTACCATCTAAAAGGAAGAAATAAGACTTCAATGACAAGGATCATCCTCCACCAGCAGACTAGGCAGTGCTACTACTTGTCAGAGGTTTTGAGTTTCTGTTAATATCTAAGCATCTTCCCCATGGTTTTGTTACACAAAGGCAACATATTTGTAGTTAACTGAAAAAGAATACATAAGGCAAATTGTACCCAGATAGACCTCAAAGTCCATACATACTTTTCTGTTCATGCTTTGTGTATTAAGGGCTTATCTGTTGATATTCTAATATGATAGTACCCAAACCATCTACATCAAACATCCCAGTAATGCAGCACTAATGAGCACATCTGTAATGTATGACAATGAATTAAGGTTGTGCTGAAAAGTCCTCTGTATCTGAAAACATCTGAAATATCTGAAAGGAAGGTATTAAAATATTTCTAAATTTTGATAATTTCAAAATTTTCAAAACCACATAAAAATGCTGTATCTATGAGCTGTATCTATGAGTTGTACTCTATGCTTCTGAGGCATCTATAGATATATAGTTCTATATATATCCGTACACATATAGATATCTCACATGTATCTCTAGATATATATTGATAACTATACATCTATCACTATTTAGAATTAAATAAAGTTGTAATAGAATTATTGATCTTTTTATCTCTTCTACTGTAATCTATCAGGCACTATTGCACAGTAACTGCCTAGACACTCCATGTTGCAATTATAATGTTCTCCCTCCAGATTCCCAAAGCAGCAGATGTAACTCCTTTTCTTTTTATATTGATGCTCACATCGCTCCCACTATTGCAATCAATTCTATGTAGGCAGAAAACACAAAGAAATGTATTTGCATATTATGTCACACCTATAACTTCACCATAGCTGCTGAGGAACAACTCTGGTGTCTTAGTAAAATCTGCTAGAAACTATTGTAGGGTTAGAACAGCAAAAGCTAAGGATTATGTTATGAAATGAGACACTAATTTCTTAAAGTATTTTAGAAAAATAAAAAGCATACATTTTAAAATTTCTTTTTAAAGTTTGTGTTTTAATTTAAATGAGTGGGACTTACATCAGTGATTTAACTGTACACAGATTTATTGCCTATAGCATACACAAAAATTTTTGAAATGTGTTTGAAATACACATCATTTCTCTTCTAATTCATATAATAAATAGTTCAATTCTATAACATTTTAAAATACTGCGAGAAGTATAAGTATCTGTATGTGGTAAAATTACAAAACTTAAGAATGGTGTGGGAGAAAAAAAAAGAATAATCATCTTACCTTTAGCTATGGTTGGCATGTGGAAGGGAATACTAATTACTCCCACTAAATCTTCAAGTGGAATCAAAGACCGTAGAATTGATCTGATTCTAATGGCTTCTCCTTTACCAGCATGGATTAGCTAAGGAAAAGACAAATAAAATATTAACAAGGTCTTCTTTTTATCTTGTATATGTGTTCAAGTTCTGGAAACTTCCTGAACCATAGATACACAAGAAAAAACTGCTCTCAAAATTGCATTATAATTGATAATGTAAATTTCATGCAATTTGTATTAATTTGCTGCATTTTGGATACAAATATGCAGAGTCTAGAAATCTAGATGTTTGGTTATTAAATAAGACTAAGCTCATTTTCAGAATGGAATGTTAGGTAAAAGAGGTGAACAAACCATCAAAACTTAGCACATGGCAAAGGGTGGGGGGGAAGGAGGAGCAGATTTTCAGATGAAAAAAGCTAATTTTTCTGTCCTGGTCAAATAACAACACTTTAAGTTATCCCAGTTGTTTTGCTTTTGTTTTAAAACAGGGAGAAAGCAAGACAAATTTTTTTTATTCAAACAAAACAGACATTCATACACTGACCTTATTATATGGATATCTCTATCCTTTAAGTTATCAGTCTCTGCACGAATCTGATACTGATCTGTACTGACCTATATGAATTATGGCACACTTCAGGGTGAAACGAGAAACTATGCATAACTAAGTAGAATTTCTGAAGAACAGGAAGGTATTTCGAATCATAAACATACTTTCAAATAGTTTCAAGCTCTTAGGAACTAAGTGGTAAGGGCTTGTTTTTTATAGTATGAGTGTCTAATACTTTGCATCTGATGCCTGAAATGGTGATATCTTACCTTTGAGAAGGTTTGTCAGTGTTAATAAAGATTATGAGATACCATGTGTATGTCCAGGGACAATAATTATTCCTAAGTTTTAAAAGAATGCCCTATAACATTTACACTGTTATATGCAATTTAAACAGTCTGTTTAAATAAGTATATAAAGACAAACCACGGTTAAAAAAAAAGAAAAATCACTCTACACCATCACAATAAATAGGGAAATTTGAGGAGTCTGATCATCACAAAGGACAATCAAACAATATTCATGACAGAATGCTGTTGAAGACCAGCCATAGGGAACAGTAATAAGAAAAGCAATGGACTAATTTCTTTAAAAACAATAGTTTCTGCAAACTTCACAGAAATTCCTTGCAAATTAGCAGATGAACATATTATGTACATTAAGACAGTAAGATGTACATTAAGATAGTGGTAGCTATACCACTGCTTTAATACTTGATAACATGCTACTGTGGAAAAGCCAAACAGCAAACCATCAATCAGTAAAACAGCTACACCTTTACCTTCCAGTGCATGAAGACATAAAACTTACATGCATTTCAGGGGCACAACGTCCTAAGAGATCAATTAAAGCAGCATAAAAGGTCATGATTGCATTTCCCATGTGAATAGTGTCATCTTCTTGTTCTTCCATTTCACTGTAATTAGTTAAATGTTAGAATAATTAAAAGATGAAAAAATACAATAAAGTTTTTTACATCAGCAATAAATAAAGGAAACCTGCTTATAGGTGTAACCACTTACACACAGAGGTTTTCTGTTAACTCCTGGACTTTTAGCAGACTAACACAGAATGGAATTTGTCCCTAAAAGACTGTAGCGACATCTGAATTGTTACCATTTGTCTGTCTCATTTTGTATCAGGGGATTGATTCTTAACTGACTGACAAAGTACAAACAGAATTCTAAAGAGGATTTAATATGTAGAAAGAGTTACTTAAATTAACAGTGCAGAGGAAGCTCTATCTGACAGAAGACAAATCTCTGCCCTCCACAGGATCCAAGGAAGAATCCAACTGTTAGTTCACATGGTAAAACAAGCAAGCCATTTCCTGACTAAGATTATAAAACAAATAAACAAAAATTATGGCAAGCAACTCCACTGCACCTACAGGGTTTTACTAGATCCATTACTTGGGGAAGGTCCATCTCTTGTTGGATCTTCTGATATTTGTATTGCTTCCTCCATGGTAGCAAGTAACCCATTGCCTCCTTCTCCTCTTAAAGCTGGACCAAAACATTCAGGTCGACGGATAAGCAGTCTGACTACAACATTAGCATTCTCCTCCACACTCTCTCCTACCACATAGAACAAATATCAAGATTTAAGATGATATCAAAAAGACTTCTAAAATATAATCAGAAAAAGGTACACAGAAGTGCAGAATGTATGCATCTGTAGATACTTGTAACTGCAAAACATGAAAAAGTTACATAAACACACAAACATACTCCTCTATTATTGTACTAAAAGCTATTTAATAAAACACAAGATTTAATTCAAAATTAAATTGAGCCAAAGAAGTAACTGGGTAATAAAGGATGTTTAAAGCATCACTGAAGCTACTGATTTGTAGTAAAGACTCACGGTCACATGCGAGAGTTAATGAGGGAACCAATACAGCTGCTAAACACTAGAACTGGAAAATCTAAATCTTCATCAAAAGATGGGGGGTTACCTATCTATGTGTGGCATGAGTTTCATGATAAAAAGATTTAGGACACTCCGCTCTACTTCCAAAGGACATGGGGCATTTCAAAGACTAAAGATGGATTTTAAAGTGGTGTATAAGCTGTTAGGACCCTATATGACTTGTGAAATTGGCATCTGAGTTACTGTATGTCTTGCATAATTCTACTCTTTCTGCAAATTGTCCTTCAAATCTATGGTAACTTATCAAGTTGGCCTGTATTACTATTTTAAATTACAAACTTATGTGAACATTAGAGGATGTTCTACATTTATAGTGTTGAGGAAGTTATAAATTTATAAGCTTGTACTCTACCATTGCAAAATACAGCAAACCGAAGAAAATCCAAATATCGCTCTCCTTCAACTGGATTCCATCCGATGTCTGGGTAGCCTTTAGAAATCAGCAAAGGACAACTCTGCAATCCACATCCAGCTAAGTAGCGAACCACCTAAAATCAAGGTCAGATGAAAAAGATAATTGTGAAAAAGAAGAGAAGTGAAGTTTCAAAAGGAAAGCATCCTCATGCGCGGTCTTGGATACGGTGTCCACATTCAATTATCCCCAATAAAACCATATCATATTCTGGACAAATGAGAAGAGCAGCCTCTTCCTTAGTTCACTTCCCCAGTCTTTTCCTACTTCTGTGATGAACTGCAAGACCTTACTTATCTCAGTTTCATTTTTCCTCTCTCTAAATCACTGCTTTGCTATTTGTCTTATTTCTCTTGCAACCATGAGCATTACAAATTAGTCAATCTTCTAATATTGCCCAACTACACACTATCCATATTTGAAAACACGTCTTCTAATATAACTCGCAGGTCTACTCTTTAATTTTAACCTTTCCTTTTCACTTGCCTTTTTTCTTCCTTCCTTTTCAAACACACAGCAGTAACACTCCCTGTAATTCACACCTATAGTCTCTGGAGTAGTTTTCAGCTGGCCCTCTCCTTCTGAATTGTAAGAATGTAAGCACAGCCTTTAACCAGTTCAGACACCTTATTTTTTGCCAACCATTTGTAAGAATGATAAGTCCTTTTAAACACACATGGTCCACCTTCCTGTTCCAAGAAAGGATCATCTACAGGTATATCACTTCTGACAGATGCTTTCGTACGAAGGTTACAGCATCTCCAGAACTGAAGTCTTCAAGAACAAATTGGACAATGTATTCCACCCTCTTACTTTCCTTTAGCAAGTGTTTTTCAATGTCTGTCTTGAATCTGTCTTTCCATTATTTAAGCCACTTTTCTTATCCACCACTGACATAGCAACCATTATTCTATACCTTCTTGCAGCTGCAATTTACATGTTCTACACAATTGTCACATGATCTCTTGAGTTTTTTATTCTTTACTCTAATTAATCCCAACTCCTTCAATCTTTTCTGAAGTAGGTTTAAATGTTTGGGGAAAAAAATATGGATAGATATGGATAGATATCCCTATGAAAATTTGTCATATATTGTAACAAGTTGTCACAAGGCTTCTAGTAGTCCCTGTTGCATCATGCCACCACTGCATGTCACCATAAAGGCAGAACAACAACTCCTTCAGTCTTTTCTGAAGCAGGTTTAAATGTTTGGGGAAAAAAAATATGGATAGATATGGATAGATATCCCTATGAAAATTTGTCATATATTGTAACAAGTTGTCACAAGGCTTCTAGTAGTCCCTGTTGCATCATGCCACCACTGCATGTCACCATAAAGGCAGAACAACAAAGAAAGACCTTAGCAATGAAATTTTGTTCGGTATGGACTCTGTTATTCTCAGTAAGAGCTGCCCTTGAGGCAATTCCTTTTGGTTACACCTATGCAAGTAATGACTGTAAACTCAGTTCAACCAGACCACCAGCAGATAGAACAAAAAAATCAAATCCTGATAGTCTTCCTCTGAAAGGTACCTAAAACTCCCATACAATTCTTATTATCTTAGATGTTTATTACTCCAGGTAACAGGAATCTTCCCCTCTCTACAGGGAAAAAACCTGCTTGATAAAGAATCTACCAACCTTCTCCAGATCAGGCTCCCTTAAAGCTAGTGCAAGTTCATTGTTATCCATCACAGAGGCTGCTGCAACATCTAAAGGAGTTGATCCTCGCATAGATGGAGAGGCTGTTAAAATAACATTTACTTTCAACACCAACTTAATAATGATGATCAGTAGATTATACCACTCAATTGATAATAAATCACCATGCATTCATATGAAATTTAACATTGATATGAAATCAAAATACAATGTAGATGTTCAAGTTAGAAAGAACTTTTCTTACACATTCCTATTCTCGTCACGTACTTTGTTTTAAGATCTCATTCCTTCTGTTTTTCCTAACTGACACAACTTCTTTTGAGGAAAAGGTAGTGAGGATTTTATATCTAAAACATTGACAATTTATCAAATGTATTGAAATAGAAAAGATCTTTAAGCTTTAAAATATAAGATTATATGTTATCTATTTCTTTAAAAAATGGCAGTCATCATAGCATTAGAAAAAGCTATGTTTTTCAATGCATTTAATTTGGGCACTTTTCTCCAAAAATATTTTTGTTTACACTTCCATCCTGTACACATACATTAATAAGGAATTTGTGATCATTTAAAAAAAGACTATGATGATTCTAAGTAATCATATACTGTCAATTACAAGTACCAAATTAAATAAAGGATAAATGTATCTCCTCTATAACACTTCAGCCTAGAAAAGAAAGGTTAACATTTTAAAAAAACTTCAAGGTTCATTTCTGGGCATCTACACATGCATAACCAAGCATATGAACTCCGTATTTCTCCCACCGACACAGATGTTGGAGTATGTGCATGCATGTGTATACTGAACAGTTTACAGAAGAAAGTGCAGGGGAGCAAGCTGGAGCAGGGAGAAGTAAGCCCTGATGAAATGCTGCCAACAATTATTTACTATTCTCTTCATCAAAATCAGGATTTTATTCTGTTCCTCAAAATGTACAACTAAACACTGTCTCTCTCTTACTGTCCACGCACATACAAAAAAGCATACACGCAGAAAAACACATAAGTGGTTATATATATAAAAATCAGCAGAAAGTTTTAAGATATGGGTTTTGGTTTAGAATCTCAAAAGCCACACACCTAGTACTTACCAAGGCCAACACTGCTATTTTCCAATAAATAGCTAAGATGATCAAACATAGCTTTTTGATTCTGCCTGCTGATGCGGCAAAAATAACATAGAAAACGACAGCAGTTTGCCACCATCTTTGGGAAAGTGATTTCCTAAGAAGCAAATCAAAACAGACTGAAGTTCAAACTCTAACACAGGAATAAAACTTGCAAAAGATTATTTATATAACAGCCTTTGAAAACACTGCATTGTATTCATTGAACCTCAGTGAAATTAACTGTTAGTTTCACTAAGTTAGGTTTCACCCTGGAATCAACAGGGCTTTCTCAGCAAGTAAATAACTCCTTAAGCCCCAAAGATCAAGGTATAAGCTTGAAAAACAAGACCCAGGTTCACCCATAAATTCTCGATTCAAACAAGAAAGAATGCGAATGCTCAGATTCACAGAGCAATACTGCATTGATTTTTAATTAGTTTCCAAAAAGATCTAATTGGGTCAAACCATGACACCTTTAAAACCCAGTAGGCATATAAAGTGCTATTTGCAGTTTTTTTCTTTAAAGCATCTGAAAATTACATTGTTAATTATGTCTTCCTCCAGAACAGAAGGAGAGATTATTCTAAAAACTTGGTCAACTATTGTGTTAATGGAAACTAGAAGGAGGCCATGGTCTTAGTACCTCCAGTGACTGCTCAGCACCTTAAAGGATAAAGCTTTAAAAAGATATATTCTAAATTCTCTGTCTTCTAACAGTGAATTGCTTTACCTTGGATTCTCCTCCACCAAGCACATTTACCATCACTTCCATTACAGTTTCATGCATGCCTAAAGCTCTCATGAGATTTGGATGTTGGTAAAATACTTTATTATTCATGATGTCTCTACAGGAAAACAAAATTTAAAAAACTGATTAAAAATTTGACTTACAGTAATGCCCAGAAAGACCAGCTGATCTTTTTTCCCCCCAAAGGCTACAACTGGACTTTGTATTAGAGATGATAGAGGATAAACCCTGCCTCCAAAAGCTACCCATGCCACATTTCCTTTCTGCACTAATGCTTCATGCTGTGGAAAAAGACCTCGATGATATCAATCTGTCAAGTCATTCTAAACTTTTATTTGTCTACAGCAGTTTTCTTTTAGAGAAATACAGTACAGAAAGTCAAAACATCATCTCAGGAGCTGCCAGCAATATTCCTCTACTTTGGAAGTACATCCTCTTTCAGTGTTCTTTTTAGCTGTATACTGCATTATGAAATGTGGCACTTAAAAAAAAATCTTAACAGCTTTTCTGAGGAAAGTGAGTTTTCAAGCAGGAATTCAATTTCTCAGCTGGAAGAAAGGAATATGTTCCACTTGCAGCAAAAAACTTGGTATTTCTAAACAGGTGCTGGAGCCCAGGTTAGGCTATAAAAGGTACAAATGGCATAGCTGGGTAACCTACAAGGTAAACAAGACTAAGATAGAAGTTACCAAGAAGGGTGATAGGAACAGGCAGTGAGAACACTAGGTTGACAAAGTACTCTTTCTTCCTTACACCAGACTTTCACATATCACCAAAAACATTAAAATTAAATCAGATTCACAAAATCCTAGTTTTTTATTCATAATAGGAAATGTCAAGGAAAAAAATGTAAAAGAACAAAAAGAAAGTAGAACATGAAAAGAAAACCCTTCTGAGATTGTTTTTTTTCCCAGGCACAACAATGCCAGAATCTAGTAATCACTCACTCATTTTAGACTTGGTTAGCTTAAGTGAAATGTAACAAATCAAATTTGAAGGACAAAGGTCGATTTAGAAATACCAGTATTTTGTGTCTCTTGACAGCTGACGGACTTTCCCCTTTGACAAAGCCTTAGCATGAATACACTGAACATTGCAACAACCAGGGAACATTGATGGGACCTGCTGGCAAGCTAAGAAATAGGCATTGTTCATAATTATATTACCAAAATATGTATATACATTATCTGGATATTTGAGGTTTCCAGTAAGCTCACAAAAAAAAAAAAAAAAAAAAGTATTTTGCACAACAAAATCTTATCTTCTCCTTGCATTCCTGGCATTCTTTATATATCTTTGGTTGTCATTGCTCTTGCTGACTGGGGATTTCTAATAGATCACAGCTGATGTTAAATCTCACAAGACATCTCTCAGATGGTAATATTTATTTGAAAAAAAAAGAGAAAAAAAAATCTCTTTGCTAGTAGAGATGATCACGTTTTCTGTACTGTTTTCTCAATTGTACTGTTTATTAGGCTTTACTTCACTAGTATTAATCACATAATTAGGATGAACTACTTCATAGTTCAAATAGTACCAATATATTCAGCGCAATAAAAAGATGTCCTAAGCATAGACACATGTAGACACAACTCCACTAGCTGACTGCTGGAAGGAATTGTACGTGCCAACAGCTACCAGTCACTGCATTTTTTATGGACAGTATACTTGATAGGATTCTTCACAGCCACACTATTTAAAATATGGTAACAAGATATATTTTGTAGTAGCATAAAACATTACATACATGTTTTCAACTTTTCTCACAAGAAGTGTTACAGATGTCATTTGTTTCTCTCCAAAATTAATGCATATAATGTTGCAAAGGCTGTATTTTACAAGTGAAGATACTACACAACTGACACCAGTGTCTACATTTACACCCATATTTAGACTATTAACATTCAAACTTCATGTATAACCTTGGCCATAACCATACAGCAAATAACAAAAAATATTTGTAAATAAAGAGATGTTACACTCCACTTATTTACCCTAATCCACGAATCATAAGTTTCTCTTCCTCCTTCCCCATTCTGACACTAAGCAAGGAACGGATTTGGCCGAGGGATGCCAGAAGATTGATTGTGTCTTCCACAGACACACTATTTATGGTGTAGGTCTTTGGTAGGGCTCGAACCAGGCCACCAATACCATCATATTGGCGATGTAGCAATACAAACATGGCCCTCACTAATTCCGGGTCTTCTATCACTGATTCCTGAGCCCAGCGTACCATCGTGTCTGAAATCAAATGCTGAAGAGTAGCTGTGAAGAAAATACACAAACCACAAAAATTACCACAAACTGCTCATCTCTCTGCTGGTAGTCCCCCAGAACCCACCATGCAACATGAATTTGAATTAATTCAATATCTAAGAAGCACTATCAAATCACATAAGAGAAGCAGAAACATCTCAAAACCAAAACTATACGTATAAAATTAAAATACAGAAATTAAATCTGATAACACAAAAAAATCATGAAGACATACATGTTTCTCTCAAAGTCACCAGATCTATTTCTACATATTGCTTTCAAGATTTTTCCAGGAAATCAGGTGTGAAGATTTTTCTCAAAAATTATGAAGTAAGACTGGAAAAAAATATACTGGTAGCACACGTAAATGCTGTATTATTTATTTACACGTCTAAGTTCTGTATCCAATCAAAATTTTATAATGTACAAACCAGAATAATAAAATTTAGTCCAAAGGCCCCTCAAAACAAATAGAAATGAAGAGACTCCACTCAAATAAAGGCAAATCACCTTTTGTATATTTTGAATTCAATCTGTAATGAAGCAAGAAACCCATATCTGATATTCTCACTGACAATATTTATTACTTGGGAGATAGATTTGGGAAAGGCATATGTTAAAGCAGAAAAGCTATATAAAGCCAGACTACTGTTTAGAAAAATTACTCATGAACTAACAGTCAAGACAAAGTATTTTATAAAGACAATTCAATAATGTTCTTTTTCCCATTTTTAATTCAGGTTTGCAAGGCTTTGTCATATCGATTCAGGATCCTCTGGAGATATCCTGATAGTTATATGCTAGAGAATTTCACCTTTAGTACTTACCTAACTAATCAATTTATTTCCATGTCAAGCGGATAACAGCAAAAGCTTGACGGGAAATTTGGTAATCCTCCCTGAAGTTCAATAAACTGCCTAATAATTATCCTGATGTTGAAGAAGGTGGCTGATGCAGACCAAATACCAAAAATATTTTCAAATTAGAAATCTATGTGTTGAGACAGTAACATGATTTTGGAGTAAATAAGATATAATTTCATGCCAAACTCAAAAAAAAAAAAAAAAAAGTACTTAAAGAATTTTTGAAGGGACAGGAGTTTACAGAAAAGAGAATGTTTAACAAAGAAGAGAATTTGTGCTAAGATGTGCTAATACAGGGTAAGGGAAAAAAAAGAGCAATAGTACTGTATTTTATTGTTACTCTCCAAACACTGTACTATAGGTTTTTCCATTGTCATACAGCACAGTATTTTTTGGAATAAAAACACTTTACAAATGAGTAAAAGAATGAAAGGTGTTTAAGGTGTTTGGGCTGATATTTAAGAAGGACTGAAATAAATAATAACAAGAAGGAACATAAGAGTAAGTTTTCTTCTTTTTTTTTTTTTTTGTTTTGTTTTGTTTTGTTTTGTGAAGAATCACATAAGGAGGCTATTTGTTTCCTGTTTTGATAACTGCAATACT
Source organism: Pterocles gutturalis (assembly GCF_000699245.1). Classification (NCBI taxonomy): domain Eukaryota; kingdom Metazoa; phylum Chordata; class Aves; order Pterocliformes; family Pteroclidae; genus Pterocles; species Pterocles gutturalis. The sequence goes on from NW_010123644.1 coordinate 20,093, forward strand.
GCATCCCACCTACCTGTGGGTCTGGCTGTTATCTTGCTTGCAATGAAGAACCCAAGCAGCCTAGCCACCACAATACTGAGTTGTGTGGGTGCTTATTTGCTCTGAAGGGTTGTATGGAATTAGTTTAATATAATACTGTTTTCTACTAACATGAGAGAGAGAAAGAATTAGATTTTGTAGAGCTTTAAGCTTACTACAAGAAAAAAAATTAGGAAACTGTAGGATTCATCACCACATTCTGCATAGTCCTAGCCTCTAATTATCACTGCCTGATAACCGAAATAAGAGTTACAAACTGCAAAACTGGAAGGCACACTTTTAGGAAGACAAAAATGTTTCTACTTAAACACTAAACTAACACTAATAACTGGCAGCTAAGAAGCCATCTCACTGTAAATACCCTGGGGCAATCTTCTCATCCCATAACCTTAGGCACTTAAATTAAGCAACCAAGTTAAAAACGCCAATCTGTCTAGGAATTCTGTGGAGTCAATGAAGGAAACTAAGATTTTTACCAAAGTCAAAATACCTAAACTGTGTGTCCAGAAATTCATTCCTG